>NC_022028.1:4934541-4939002 GCF_000317375.1 Microtus ochrogaster | reverse complement strand
TCAACCTCCTTAGCGATCAGGGAAATGCAAATCAAAACAACTTTGAGATATCATCTTACACCTGTCAGAATGGCTAAAATCAAAAACACCAATGACAAATATCACTTTTATAAGCATTATTTTTGTAGTTTTTGCACACATTGTTATACACATTCCCATAGTGTGCCAATCAAGCCCATGCATTGAAAAATGCCTTATTATTAAGTACATAAATCACAATACTTTAAAAATGACAGGTTTTATGCTAAAAAACTTTCATACATGCTATGCTATCTGAATTTAAGTAATTATATGCTACATAGATTAGTAGAACTCAATTTAGAGAAAGTGTGAAAACATAGTACAGAGTACCAATTAGTAGTAGTCATGTCTTAATTTAGGTTAGTGGAGGTTTAAATAGGCAAAGCTATAATTATATGTATTTGGTATAACTCAGAAAGATGTGAAAGAGAATTGTTGCTGAAATCCAAATTGTGTAGTAACTTTTGTTCAAGTAACATCTTTTTCTACAGACTCTTAAAAAAGTCAGTGAAAACCATAAGCCATAATAAAATAACATAGTATACTGATAGTGGAGACTGTCATAAAACCACTACTGAAACAGAGAAATTTTTCAGTACTTCCTGGTGTCATATCTTGCAAAATAAATGAAAAAATGAAATAATGTCAAGTGTGTTGTCTTGAAGGAAGTAGTTATCATAAAGAAGCATGCTTTTCTGTCATATTTTATTTATGTATGTATATTCATTGTGTGTGTGTGTGTGTGTGTGTGTGTGTGTATGTGTGTTCTGAGGACAATTCCTAGTACATAGGTTATCTAAACATTCTTATTGAAACAATAAAACTATAGATGCTGTTAATGTCCTTGTACATAAAGAAACCAATTAAGAGGCAGGTTCAAACACAAAATCCATTTTCATCTTAACCAGCATAAAGGGCCAAGGATGTTAGACTAGATCCAATTGGAAAAGAGGTCTAAAGTCATAACCTTTCAACAAATTAATGGATTATTTGTTCTTTTGATGACCAATTTCTTAAATTCTTCGTATGTTTTGGAGATGAGGCCTCTGTCCTATGTGGGGTTGGTGAAAATCATTTTCCATTCTGTAGGTTTTTAGAATTTAGAGGGTTTTTTTTTGGTTTGTTTTTTGTTTTGTTTTTCCAAGACAGGGTTTCTCTGTGTAACAACCCTGGCTGTCCTGGAATTAACTCTCTAGACCAGGCTGGCCTTGAACTAACAAAGGTCTGGCTGTCTCTGATTTCCGAGTACAGGACTGGAATTAGAGGCATGTGCCATCACTGCTCAGCTGGCATACAATATTTTAAGTATTACAATAATTTTTTAAGTAACAAGCCCATTATGACTAGTCCTATGTTTAGTTGAATGATTGAATCTTAGATTAATAAACTCATGTTAACAAACAAAATAAACTAGGCCCAGAAAACAGAAGTTATATAATAAAAATCTCTGTGTCAGGCACAGATACCTCAGAGAAGACTCATACACAAGGTACATTGTTCTCAGTTTCCCACCATAACAATGAGATAAACCTTGATGTTTAAAGGCAACCACTTCCTTTGGATTCAGGACACAGAGAAAACACACTCACTTGAACAAGAAAGACTATCTCTGCAATCTAGCTTCTACAGTTCCAGTAGGTATTATTTAAGTTACTAGGAGAGAGACATCAATGGTCTAACTTAACACTAGACGCTGCATGCTAAATTGCAGGCTTGTATGGCAGAGTGTGCCCACTGATGCAATGATGGAATGATACTTATATAGACATCTTACTGATTGAATATGGGACCAAATCACAGATGAGATTTCATGTTTGCTACTGCAAATTTATCCAAAAGTGTTTTATTAGGGAAAATTTAGTCCCTACAAGAAAACTTACTGCTGCTTTGTTAAAAGGCCATGATCTCAATGGAATTGTAAATATTTGACTATATAACCATAGAACTGGCTTCTTCCACTTTTCTGAGAGAAGTTTCTTTTTGCAATGGGTATCACTTAATGTATAGACTCATAACTGGTCAAGTTGATGAGTATTAGTAACTATAAGTGCTCAGCAGTCAGGGAGTCACCTTCACCATCCAAGGCTTAAGAACATCTTATAAGGGGGGCAGAAAGAATATAAATGGTAATTTTTTATATATTGAAATTTTGTCTTGATACATAATAGTATTTATAGCTCAGATAAAATAACATTTCATAAGTTTCATAGTAGTATTTAAGAATGCAGAACCTGCTGAGACTTTGATATTTATAAATATTTTTAATTTCTGTGTATGAATGTATGTATGTACATATGTTACAGACTCCTGTGGAAGCCTGATTGCACTGGATCCTCTGGATCAGTGTTATATGTGGTAGTAAGCCGCTTGATGTTAGTTCTAGAAGGCCAGCTCAGTCCTCTGTAAAGACAGTAAGTGCTGTGAACTGTCAAGCCATCTCGCTAGCCTGGATATTGAGATTTAAATGTCTAAGAACTCTTTTCAAAAAGCACCATAGTAAAGCTTTTATTTTACTTTTCTTACAGTGTTCATAGGAATGACCTGAGAAATAGTGAAATTGATTAAATTTGCCCCAGATCCAAAATTAGAGAGTTAAGCACTGTCAGGTGACCTGAGAAGAAGCCAAGAGATTTATTCCTTCCCATTTCTCCCATGCAGAGATTTTTAATGGAGTTAAACTAGGTATGTATGTATGTGTGTATGTATGTATGCATGCATGTATATCATATGTACGTATTAATATTTGTTAATGTAAGTGAATTCAATCAAATGAGTGTCTTCTTCCCGAACTTTTTTTGTTTTTGTTTTCTATCACTTCCATCTCCATATGACTTCAGTGTTAGACTGAGGAAATACCTCATGTCCTGTACAGGCCCAAGACAGTCTTCCAACAAAAGGACAAATTCATCGGTGTGAATGTCAGGCCTCCTTCACCTGCAGTTTAAAATAGAGATGGTTGTAACCATTATCAAAATACATTGTAAATATAGGCATAATTTCCAAAGAATAACTAAAAGTATTGTTTTAAATAGAATGTCTGCTTGTAAAGTAAAAAGAGTCTCACTTGGTATATGAACCACAGTTAAGAATAGCCCCCATACTCAGCAAAAGCTGCACAACACAAAAGGAATCCAGAGATATTTTTGTAGGCTTTAATCTCATAATGCTTTATTTGGACTTTTGTTTTGTTTGCTTTGCTTTTGTATTAAGGTTTCTGATTTTGTTTTTCTGTGGCATTGCATGCCTCTCTGTGTTTCTTGTTTGCTTATTTTTGTTTTGTTTTATTTACTTGTTTGCTTATTTGTTTTTTAAAAAGAGGGATAAAGAAAGGGCATATAGTTGTATAAGTGGGAGGTATGGAGGATCTTGGAAGAGTTGGGGAGAAAAATCATAATCAGAGTACGTTGTATAAAAATTTTCAACTACAGAAGGAAGGCTTTGCATCTTAGAAGGGCACAGAGAAAACAACCAAGCACAAATGTATGTGGAAAATAATAAATCATGATGCTAATGTAAATCATGTAATGTAAATTAACAAGTATGAGTTCTTTTAGTAAAATTAGTAATTAAAAGACACTTAATATCAGGGATTGCAAGTTTTAGGTGTGATGTTTTACCATTCTCTATCACTTGCCTTTTAGGATTTAAATTTACACTTTATGTCTCAGGTTTTGGGCTAATTCAGTTTACATAATCTCTTTTTCCCTTGTATTCTGGTCATGTTTTTATTGTATTTAAATGTGTTTATGAACCTTTGATATATTGCATTGCACAGAACTAATTTTATGTGCACCATTTGTGAAACTGGCTTCATTTGTTTCAGGTCAAGCACATGTAAACATTTAAAAATACTGCTTTGTTTTTACAAACATTCTTATTATAATGCTTGACAGCATATAATATATTAGAATATTTTCACTTCTACAAACAATATTTCCTCAACTTTTCAGATGAGATTGGGGGCATTCAGGGTGGTATGGCCGTAGACTCCTCAACTTTTCAAAAATACGTAAATAGCACTGAGTAAGTCTATTATCAAAGATCTTCAACACATTATTCAGTCTCATATTTCCTCATCATGTTGGTTCAAAGGTCACATCTATGTGAAAAATTAATTAGACCTGAGCATTAATTTAGAAATTAAAATATTCATTTAAGAAACTAGGAAGAAATTTTGAATTTTCCGGCTTTGAAATTAGAACATTTTACCAATATAAATTCAGGCAGAAAACTCAAGAGCTGAGCCATGAGCTAAGCAAATATATTTCCAAGTTGAAAATAATTGAAACATTCAAAAAATCATAAAATAAAGATTATTTCAAGTTCTTAAGATAATGATATTTAATTATAGGATGTCAAATTGCATTCTTATTTTTTTCCCAATTAGACAAAGGAAATGAAAAGGCCCACATTTGACCTTTAGGGACCTCTTCTTTCTTA
>NC_022028.1:4929016-4932161 GCF_000317375.1 Microtus ochrogaster | reverse complement strand
ATCTTCAGAAAGTTGGTTTTAAGTTCATTTTCTTTTCTTTAGGTGTGATGGAATGTTGAGGTATTGTTATCAAAGAATAGTTGTGGCTTGTGGTACCATATTGCCCTTTCTATTGCTGATGGTATTGTTACATTATCATTTGGGCATCTGAGTTTGTGATGATTATAGGTCTAGGTGTTGATTCCTAAGTTTATCTTTGTTGGATGGGTGTTTTGTTCCTTGGTTTCTGTTACCTCTCTGGTCTTATGCTCTATGTGGCCAGGGGTTCTGGTGACTAGTGAGTCTTTGGGTCCAGTGGGGTATCTCTGCTGGGTTTTTTACAGCCTGCAAGACCACTGGGGTTTGAGGTGCAGACACTGTCTTTATGGTTTCAAGTACCTGTGTTGCCTCTGGGTTTTGGGGTACCTGCTTGGTCTCTGGGACTCCCAGTACAGCATGGTCGTCAGTTCAGCAGAAGTTTTCTGCCAATATTGTGGAGTGGGATATGAAGCTTAGGGGGAGGGGTGTAGTTGGGGGGACTGTTGGACCAGCTTTATGGTGTCTTAGCTGGATGTGGTCCCTAGAATTGGCCTGGCCTCAGATAAAGCAGAAGTTTTCTGCTAATGTTGTGGGACAGTATTTGGAGTCTTAAAGGAGGGGTGAGTTTTAGGGCTGTTGGGTGGGTTTTATGGAGTGATAGCTGATGGTGGAGGATATCTTATCTGGGATCCCTAAGACACACCTGGCCTCCTATAAGCTGTCGGTTTTGTGGATTCTTTCCTCTTAACATCGCCAAAATAAACATGGATATGTAGACATTTCTATCGTATATAGACTTAGATTCCTTCAGGTATATATCCAGGTATATATCCAGGCAGTATGGTATAACTGGGAACCTCTCTACTGATTTCCACTATGATTGTGCAAGTTTACATTCATACCTTCAGTATCAAAGAGTTCTCTTTGACCATACATTCTTATCAGCTTTTTTTATTCTTCCTGATAGACAATATAACTTGTGTAGATGAATTCTCAATGTAGTTCTCATTTGCATTTCCCAATGTTGAATATTTTTCTTTCTCTTTTTAAAAAGTGATGGGTGTTTTGCCTGCATGTGTGTTTGTTTGCTATGTGTGTACCCAGTGTCTATGGAACACAGAAGAGGGCAGCAGATCTCCTGGAAATGGAGTTATGGATGACTGTGTGGAACTATGTGTGTGGTGGAAATTGTAGCCTATTCTTCATCCAGGGCTGTTAAAACTGAGTCATCTCTCCAATCCTGAACATTTTTTAATACACTCTTTAGTTGCTTGCACTGTTTCTGTGTACTGTCATATCTAATTCATTTGCCCATTTAGTGGCTGCATTATTTAGGTTATTGTCATTTAAAGTGTTGAATTCTTTATACATTGTGGGTTCTGGTCCACTGTCAAATGAGTAGATGCTAAAGATTTCTTCTTATTCTTTAGGTTGTCTCTTCACTCAGTTGATTGCTACAGAAAAAATTAATTTTTAATTCAATCCTATTCATCAATTCATGGTAACATTCCCTTTTTGAAAAATCTTTGTCTGTGTTTATATGCAAATTTGATATTCAGAACACTCTTCCTTACCACACTGCAATAATACAAATGAACTAATTCAAAGTGGTCAGACAATTTCAGGGAACCTTTCTTGTCAAGTAATTTTCACATGTAAAGAAGCACATTACAGTAACAGCTTCCCTGGATGAGTTTTAAATAATCTGGCTTCATCAGATATGAATTCTAAACTTCACGGGTGTTTATTACCTAATATGATAGCTGACATTTATAATCTCTCTACATGTTTGTTTTTTTTTAATTCTTTTAAATAAGAGGTTGGCATGAATCAGAATTAGAAATAAAAACCTATCACAAACTTCTTTTTCCTGTTTCCAAGGTCAGGGTGAAGAGTGAGCATCACACTGGTGATTTATCCCACTTGACCTCCTCGTGCTTATCAGTGCCATCCATATTTATGACTGTTTGCTTTGCTTCCTCAGGGGCATCTAATCTCTAAATGTGGCTGTGCTATCTCAGCATCTCTTATTGACTTTTCCTAATCTTATTATTTCTGTTGATATTTACTCTGCATGTCATTTTGCTTTCCAAGCCGTATACATTGATGCTTGCCCCTGAGGAATCTTTACATTGCTGTCCTAGACAAATGACATTAGGGAAACAGGGTGATCCAGCCCGGATTATGAGTAAACAATAGAACAAATACCTACTTCGAGTAAGAGGGGAAGAATTCAATATGAGATGCGCATTTGAAGAATGGATGCATGAAAGCACAATACCTATTTTTGTTTTACTTTGATTCATTTTATTTTAAAATTACTTTTATTTTTAACCTTGAAAGGATGTTCAAATAAAAATCTTAATTTGTGACCAAATTATAAAACTAGGCACTTTCTTTCTTTCTTTCTTTCTTTCTTTCTTTCTTTCTTTCTTTCTTTCTTTCTTTCTTTCTTTAACAATTTTATGTAAGACCATGATCTTTGGACTTAAACATTTTTTTACAATCAAATCCGAACTCCATAACGCATACAAATATTTTATTAATACCCACAAGTCCTGTGGTATGTCTATCTATAAAGCAAAGAGAAGGTGTAGTACTTAAGGGTGTATTATTAAAGATGAGTAAGATTTGGGATGTAAAGTACCCTGTGCTATTTTGATATTAACTTACTATTATTAATTGTTAATGGATGACTTATTATTTTGACAGTAACTATTATTATTGTCTCTACAAACTAACTCCCCGAGTCTGTGTTCAACCTGACACCGTCCTTAACTCCACAAGAAAAATAATAGGTATTTCACTCTGTGAGTGTCAAAGAGACACTGACACCCTAAGTCTCTCACGGTTATTGCTTTCCAATAGAGTGAAAGGAAGGTTGGAGGAGAAAGTGGAGATGAAATGGCAAAGATAATGAATGGCTTGACAACAAAGATAGATACATACCAGGTAGGTACCAGACATAATGTAGAGCCTAAATGTGAATCTTCTTTTGGGGCTAGTGATAGGGCACATGGTGATGATGTTTTCACACTTGTAGGGGAACAAAACAAAACCTTAGCAAAATTTACTCTTAGATTCTTAAATTGACTCAAGTATGGAATTTGGCATTATTAATCCCATT
>NC_022028.1:4927358-4927915 GCF_000317375.1 Microtus ochrogaster | reverse complement strand
GGTTTGGCATTTACACTGTTTGCTATTTACTCTTTTGGTAGTGTTCAGAGTATCTTCCTGTACTAAAGACTCTAGGATGTATGGGTGAAGGCATTAAGTTTGCATCAGCTCAATTTCTCCATGTTTAATGAGTTGTGTAGGTATTGTCTTCAGCAATGGAGCCTTGCTGTCAGTTTGTGGAAAGCAGCCTATAGTTTTATCACGGGTCTGGGTTGTTTTTATTTGGTTATTTTTTTTTTTTATTAAAGATTTCTGCCTCCTCCCCGCCACCGCCTCCCATTTCCCTCCCCCTCCTTCATCAGCCCGAAGAGCAGTCAGGGTTCCCTGCCCTGTGGGAAGTCCAAGGACCACCCACCTCCTTCAAGGTCTAGTAAGGTGAGCATCCAAACTGCCTAGGCTTCCACAAAACTAGTACATGCAGTAGGATCAAAACCCAGTGCCATTGTTCTTGACTTCTCAGCAGTCTTCATTGTCTGCTATGTTCAGTGAGTCCGGTTTTATCCCATGCTTTTTCAGATCCAGTCCAGCTGGCCTTGGTGAGTTCCCGATAGAACATC
>NC_022028.1:4921536-4926118 GCF_000317375.1 Microtus ochrogaster | reverse complement strand
GAATTCCTTTATTTTTAGCAATTTATCTCTAATTCTGAAAAGCTCTTTGTTCTCATTTGGTTCCACCATGTAATCAGGTTTTTTTATGAATATATGAGCATAAGTAGAAAAGTAGAATTTCTTCCTGCAAATATTTTTCAATTGTTTAATTTATTTGTCTTTGTGGCTATATTTTTTTAGTATTACTTCTAAATAATTGACAATACTTTCCAAGAGTCCCCATAGATATTAGAAAGTAAGGTTAGTACCAAGCCATGCATGTAATAGACACTTTCCTAAATAAAAATACCTATATAAAATCTTAGCTACAGTAAGATTAAAAAATGGCAACAGTATAGTTAATAATAATGAAACTAACATGGTATCCTTGTCTCTCAAAATTTTCTTACTTCATTGTACTCATTCTTCATATGGTGATAGAGTGTGATACAGTACCTGTGATTTCAATGAGATGATTTATATAGTCTCAAGCTACCATGTAAAAGTTATCTGAGCATAAATAGTTTGATGCTGTGACAATCCTACAATCATGATGACTACGCAATGACAAATAGGCAGGTAGCATATCCTGTACAGATATACTGGTTTGAGGAATTTGCATTCCACATATGAGGGAGTCAATGAGTATGAGATATCATACCTGGACCTAGGAAGACATACTAAGTGCATTATTTGTTTCTTGGATTTTCTACTTACTATTTCCCATGAACTGGAAATTAAGAATATCATATTGAGTAGGAAGAAGAGGTTCAGTTGATCAGCATGCAGGAGATACGGAGTCTATCTCCCAGAGACAGAAGAAAGCTGTTGTGTCCACTTTGTTGCTTCTCAAATATTTATAAACATCACTTCATATTTAAGTGCAAAGCAGCAAGAAGTGGCAACTATGATAAAGAAATGTATAACTGTAAGGATAATTGAGAGATTTTGATCACGGGAGTAGAGGTGAGTCACGGTTTATCTTTTACACATTGGAAAATCTTGCCTTCTAGCCTGAAGACTGTGTTTTACTTGTCTCAGTCATTAGTCCCTCTGACTTAGGGTTATTTTGGTGCTACTTGAGCTTTTCTATTTTCTATTTCCATTTCACTACAGACATAATTTACATTTATTTTAGATACAACATTCAATTTTGTTTATCATTTGTGTTTCGCTGGTATAAGTAGAGATTAAAGTAATTGGCAAAACAATTGGAATTTCTGAATTAGTGTTTTAATACTAGCATGCTAATTAAAACAACACCTCTAAATCTAAAAGAAATGGAAGCCTGATGTATTTGTACATCTCAGTTCAACTACTTAGGAAAGTCAGTGTGAGGGTATAGACTGAGCCCACCATTGAGTTCAACATGGACAACACTTTTATACCCTTTTTGCAATCAATTAATATAAGGTCAATGTACTTTAAATGACCATTTTATGTGAATTTAAAGGTAATTTACATCAGGGTATATCATCTCTAAATTTCAGAAATAGAAATGAAGCTTTTAATAATTATGCAATTCCCTCAAATTAACAGAGATACCACATAACAGACAACTTCAAATTCCATTTTGCTGTGAACCACAAATTTCACCAACCTTGGTAAACATCAGTATAATTTTCAGATGATATGGCTTTGAACCCATTGCACAGAATGCTTGCGAATTTCTGTAGTCACTTCTATCATCACTCATGGCATGTACTAAACATCTAGTGCATATAGGGTGGGTACTTGGCTGAGCATCATGCATGTCCAGAGGAATCAGAGCATCCTTTTTTTATAGCTATCTAGTTCCATATGGCAATGGCAGGGATCCCTGGTTTAAGTAAACAAAATTTTCATAGGAGTTGTCAATCTATTAGCAACAAAACTTGAGTGTTTGCTTAAAGGTATAGCATAAATTATACCACATGAATATATTCACAGATTGGAAATAATAACTTAAAATTCTGGGTATGGTTAAAGACATGTGTTACTTTACAATATTTCCCTATAATCAGTATCCTTTTTATTCGATAATGTGAAGTCAATATTACTGAATCCAAGCCAATGAAAATCTGTGACAGTTTTGTGCTATTTTTCTAACATAAGATCAGATGATAATTTAAGATAGCCACAAATTTACTAGGCTAAATATGATGGCTTAAATAAGAATGCCCCCCATAAGCATATAAATTTGAAAACTTGGTCACCAATGAGTAGTACTATTTGAAAGGATTAGAGGGTCTGGCGTTGTTGGAGGATTTTTGGAATCACTGGAAGTGGGATTTGAAGTTTCAAAACACTAATTCTAAGTCCGAAGTTTCTCCCTCTTGCTGCCTACAGATCCAGATGTGTAACACCCAGCTACTTCTCCAGCACCATTTTAGTCTGTGTGCTACCCCTCCCAAACATATTGATAATGGACTAAACTTCTGAAAATGGAAGCAAGCTCCAATAAATCATTTTCTTTATATGAGTTGTGGGGATCATGGTGTCTTTTCTCACCAATAGAACACTAACTAAGCCACTAAATACATTGACAAATAGCAAAAGTGTTATCTCTTTTGCTCTTTAATATGTATTATAGATGACATTCTAAATCTGTGCATTATGTCAGCACAGCCATTGTGCTTATCACTTCTTCCATAGGTAATGTTCCATTCTCCAACACTAGTTGTACACTTCTCTTTTTCTGAGGTCAGATTCCCAAAGAGCAAACTCTGTTCCAACAAGTACCAATTTATTCCAAATTATTTATCTTGCAAAATTGCTAGGTCATTCTAAGATCTTGTTTATATCTCATTTCTATAACAATCCAATTACAAGTAGGAAAATAAAAAGGAATTAATGAATATTTTATGGAGGACTTTTAATGCATACATGTAAGCAAGTAAACATTTTTTGTATACCTATACAGATTTATATTCCTCACAAATGATTGTGCCATTACCTCCAGGTCTTTTCTATTTTATTTTGAGAAATATATTTTAACAGAAAAGCACAGAACTTTAAATGTTTCTCTATGATAATTCTTTACAAAGTGTGATAGGGATTCAGAGTAAGAGAGAAAGAGAGAAACAGGAACGAGACTGGACTGACATGCTAGTACTGGGAGATAAGAGAAGGTTTATGTGAGATGGTAATTACTGGGGTAAATTAATCCGGTGTCTCTGAGTAGGTCAGAAATGAGCACGGGAATGTTGGGCAATGTAAGTGTTGGAATATAAGCACAAAGCACAATGTGGTGTGCTAGCACTGAGAGGAAGGTGCCTTCTCTGATACTTTCCTGTGCACAGTTATTTCTCTGTTAATGTACACATTTAGTTTCTTTCCAAGAGATCCAAATATAACATGATTTTATTCCATCATATTATGTGAAATTGTACATGGCTTTGATGTACATGCACATTTAGTATGCTATGTGATAGGTTCATTAAAAGGTAATTCTATGAATGTATTCATGGGCTTTTTTCATTAAATGTATACAAATAAATATTCTCATTTGATTTACCTGATACATTTATCTTTAATAAGATATCTAAAATTTATCTCCACATATTCCATCTTTATTTACTAGTAGACTGCATTTGTCTATTCTCGTTTTTAAAGTCTTATGGAGATTAAATATAAACACTCAATGTGTTTAGTTGATTAGCTCTTCACCTGTATGTACATACATGAAAAATTATCATCACCCAAAGTAAAAGAACACATCTATGAGATAAATTTTCCCACTATTTTGTATCATGTATTCTATATATCAAATAAGACAGATTTCCAGCTCTACAAATTTATAAACAAAAAGTCATAGATACACTTGTAGTGTGAGACCACTTGTAGGAGGCCACTTGTTTGTTTCCTAGCTGCCCAGACTCCTGAAATGATTACACAGAAACTATATTATGTAAATCACCATTTGGCCAATAGCTTATGCTTTTGTCTAGGTTGCTCTTGTATCCTAAACTACCCATTCTGGTGTAGGAGGTTCTTCTGTTCATGTGTTGTTTTCATAAGTTAAATTAAAAATAAAAAAAATAACTGCTTTGATCCTGATAGGGCAGAACCTACGTAGGCAGAGAAGATAGAAATGAATGCTGGGAAGAAGGGCAGAGTAAGAGACGCCATGGGTCTCCTGCCTGAGATGGATGCCGGTTAAAGTCTTGCCAGTAAGCCACAGTCATGTGGCGATACACAGATTAATGGAAAAGAGTTAAATTAAGATGTAAGAATTAGCCAATAAGAAGTTAGAGCTAATGGCCAAGTAGTGTTTTAATTAATACAGTTCAGTTTCTGTGTGCTTATTTTGAGTGGAAGCTAGCTGGGTGGCTGGGACAAACAAAGGGAACCTCTTCTTGTAACACATCTCCATTAATCTGTGTATCACCACATGGCTGTGGCTTACCAGGCAGGTGCCGGCTGGCAGCTTCTTTCTCCTCTGGAGGCTCCATGGCTTCTCTAAACTCCTCCTTCCTATTCCCAATATTCAGTTTAGTTTTCCCTGCCTAGCTCTACTCTTTTGCCTATGATAGGTCAAGACAGTTTCCTTATTTTTTGGGGGGGTGTTTCATAAAGTTTATTGCTTTCAAGTATAGCATTCTGTAATTCTCATTGGAAATCT
>NC_022028.1:4913198-4921362 GCF_000317375.1 Microtus ochrogaster | reverse complement strand
TCCAGGTCTAGGAAGGTGAGCATCCAAACAGCCTAGGCTCCCACAAAGCCAGTACATGCAGTAGAATCAAAACCCAGTGCCATTGTATTCACAGCATACAGAGGGGAATTCCACATTATACACTTAATATACTTTTGTATAATTTCCTCATATAATTATATTTATTTTATGTTAATTTATTCACATCATTTATGTATCTCCAGCTAATTTATTTGAAAGCTTAATGATATCTTGTTCTATATTCTGTTCACCTGCTTATGTGTTTTGAAGCTGTGTCTTTAATTTCATATTACTGTCAAGCTATCTTCTATGAATATTAAAAGTTTTGCACACACTAGCCTTCTTATTAAAGAAAGGAAATGTTATATTTGGAGTAACATGTAACTAATTAATATTAATGTGTCCAAAATTCTTTCAAAAGAGTATATACAGGCTAAGAAATTATGAAAAATCTGCCTTCTACTTTCCTTTACCAGCTCTGGGTATTATGAGACTTTAGACTTTTCTTCACTGTATTTGGTTATAGTCTTTTCTCTTTTGGTGGTATGTAGAAATTTCCTAATTAATGATGACCTGAGCATGTTTACTTTTCATTACCGTCACTTGTTAAGCTCTTAATTTAAAATTCCAATCTTTCAAAATTTTGATTTTATTTCATCTTTTAGTACCTGTACACATACATACATACATACATACATACATACATATAAAATATAAGTCTATATTCATGCATGTGTTTATATAATATGCATGCATGTGTTTATATAAGGAAAGATGCCTATGTGTGTATAATTTTTATTTAATGAGAAATTTTTAGAATATTTTTAGAACTCTGATTTTCAAGACCGATTGTTTGGGGAAAGTTTTTTTTTTTTTTTAAGGAAATTAGATGATGTCTACCTATGCTGTTACTCCTTCATTGTGAGTTTGGCATTATACTGAAGAAAACCCCTGCTTTAATTGACAATCATTTTTTTCCTAGAAACGTGGGTTTCTCTAAGTTCCTTTTAGGTCTATGACACATATGAATTAATTTCAAATTATATGTATATGGTAAAGATAACATATATGGATTATTATCATTATAAATTTTATTTGTTAACTAAATGCATCAGTAAAATGTGTAGAAGAGCTATTCTTTGATTATATTCCATTATTGAGCTCGATTATCTACCATGTAAGTTATTTCTGGGTCATGTATTATTTACCTTTTAATTTGTCTGAGCATCTGCAGGAGGGAACAGGCCGTTCTGACTGCTGAGTGTTAACACTCCACTTTGCTCATTTTCAGAGCCTTCAGAAACTCTTCTTTCTTTGTGCTTTCATACGGTTTAGCCTAAACTTGAAAATTTGTAGAAAAATTGCCTGCTGTGATTGTGATTGAGTTTGTGTTGAATTTGTAGATAAATCTAGTAAGAAATAACTATAGCTTTAAATTTTTTATGTCTTTGGACCCAATGCTATAACTCTTTATTGTGAACCTTACTTTAATTTTTCTACTTTTATTTTTTATATTAAACTATTGCTACAACATTTCTCCCTTTACTTTATTCCCTTCAAATCCTTCCATATTCTACCCCCACTCTCCTTCAAATCCATGGCCTTTTTTCCAACTAATTGTTATTACATGCATATATGTATATGTACATACATATATATATTCTCAAATGTAGGCTACTCTCTACACATGTTAATTGAATTGTGTTTTCAGGGATGACAATTTGGCACTTCTCAACCAATTGGTGTGCTTTTCCCCAGGGAAGACTGCCTCTTCTACTCCCAGATTTACTTAGTTGTGTGCAAGTTGAGCTTTTCATAGACTTTCCCCTCTACAGTTTGACATGTGTATTGGTATCATCTTTGTCACCCCTCATCAAGGATATTTCTATTTTCAACAAATAGAGGAAACTACAGAACACCACACTCAATCCAAAAGCAAGGTTTTGGAGCCCAGTGCCAATAGCTGTATCTACAAAACACTTTCACATCTAAGGCTCAGGGAACATTAGGGAAGAGGTGGTAGGAAGATTGAAAGAGTTGGAGGACCAGAGAGTTTACTGTGAAATTGTGTCCTCTTTAATGTTTTTGACATGTTTTCTATATTTTATAATTCATGCTGTACATGATTTCCCATTTTTCACCTCATTGTAATTTCATCTTGCTGGAATTTGGCATGCTCCAATTACATTAATTTTGGGTTAATTTTTATAGTATATGGAAATGTAATTGATTTGGTATATTCATCATGTATTTAGTAAATTTTGTAAGTTCATTTATTATACCTAGGATATTTGAGCATTTCAATCAGTTTACGTAAATTAACATATTTTTCAGAAATATAAATTCTCCTTTTCTGACATATGTTTTTAAAAGACCTTTTAATAGAGTAGAGACATATCTTAGTGTCATCATAAAAGTCCAGCTATATACCTAGCAAAGCAAACATTTCAAAGAGTAGACTCATACCCAAGATTGGGATCCTCCAAAGTACATGACCTCCACTCAGAATGAATTTTAAAATCATATATTTTATAATTACACTAAATGATAGCGTTCATATGCTTTTATGATCATTCTTACTTTTGCTCAGTCTCCCATCCCCCTCCAATATTTTCTCACCCTCTTGCCTGTTTAATCTTTTAACCCTGAATATGTACCCAACCTACTGTCATGTTTTGTTTTGTTTTCTCTTGCTGTGACAAAACATCATGATGACAGAAACTTACAGAAGAAAGCATTCAATTAGGCTTCCAGTGGGTTGGGGTCTGTGATGGCAGAAAAAAGGCATAGCAGTAGGAAAAGTTGGGAGCTCACATTTTGACTTTACAACCACAAGACAGACAGACAGACAGGCAGACACACACACATACAGAGAGAGAGAGAGAGAGAGAGAGAGAGAGAGAGAGAGAGAGAGAGAGAGAACGTTAAGTGACAGAATCTTTTGAAACCTCAAAATCCTCCTCCAGGGCCACATCTCCTTCAAAAAGGCCATACCTCCAAATCCTTCACAAGCAACTCCCCCAACCTCAGACCAAGTGCTAAAACATAGAAGTATTGTAGGCCATTTCCTTTCAACAAACCCATGTTCCTTCTGTTCTCTCACCATTTTTTGAGATATCTTTCTACCCTACTTGTCTCATGTCTCCTTCATAACATAAAGGTTCTCTAAGTTAAATACATTAATCTAAGAATTTAAAGCGGAGACCTCTTTACAAGCAATAACATGTGATCCTTTTCTTCCTAGGCCAGGGTTACCTTACGTGGCATATGATTATTCAGTTTCTTCTGTTTTCCCGATAATAAAGAATTTCATTTTTAAGTTGAATAAAATTATATTGTGTATTTGCATGAAAGTTTTACTGTCCATTCATCAATTGGTGGATTTCTGGGCTGTTTTCATTGCCTGGCTATTTTGAGTAAAGCAGCAAAGAACATGAATGTGCAAATATCTTCAGAGTAATATAAAGTGTCTCTTTGGCAGAGAACACAGGAGGAATTTATCACTTCTTCCACTGGAGCAATAATGAAAGCAATTAATATAATAAAGGTTGGGATGAAGGACCTTTAGAGGAGCCTATTTTGAGGATGGCGTAGAACCAAATTCTGTAAAGGTGACATCCATATTTACAGGACTATTTTGTGGTATCTATAGGCCTGTCACCAATGCCATCCAGGCTTTGTTGGAAAGAGTGTTCTTTCAAGTCATTGAGCTCATCCAGTAATTAAAACATGAGCCATGCCAGATAAAGTGCTAGACAGAACATTGCCCACCCCTGTGGATCCTGGCACAGAAATGGACACAGGTTATGAGACAGGAACATTTGGCTGCAGGAATACAGGTGAACGCAGACACCATATTGCTTGAGAAACCAGGGTGAAGAGCAGGGAGTGGGTTGAGGAGAGTGCTAATGGTGGCACTGAGATTTGGCCGGTGACACTCTATTGTGTCATAATTAGACACCTGAACATAAAAATGGCCCAGTATGGAAAGGAGAATTAACTAGTGCCTGATTGGCCACACTGTGAGTAGCAGCCATGAAGAAAATATATGCGTTCATTAACAACCAGAGCTCCCAGTAGTGTTCCATACAGATGCTCACAGTCCATTTCATTTTCCCAGAAATCAAAAGGCAGATTTGCTCCCTAACACAAGAGTTATCTGCCCTCAGGAACCTCCGGAAGCTTCTTTCCAGGCTCATATAAAATCATATAAATGCTGTGAAATAGATAAGACCACTCACTAGGACGCTTGTGAAATGTTCCAATATTTTGCAAGCTGTTCAAACATGTGAGATTTGTTCTAAATTAAAGATTCCACAGATGGATAGAGTAATTAAGGAAGTTTGTTAGCCAACCTGTCTCATGAGAAATTGGCAGGTGGACTACATAGGTCCTATGCCTGGCAGTGGGGGGAATACAAGTACACTTCACCTGTGCAATGCTGCTTCAGGCCTCTTGGAAACATCTTCAAGGAATATAAAAAGAGGCAAAGCCACTATCAAGAGCGCCTGCTGCATCAGGGATCTGAGCTAATCGGTGACATGGGTTCATATGGATAAAGTTGAGCCAGCCAAGAGGGCATGAGAGCAGGAGAGTTGCCCCACTCTTGCCAGGACAATGCTGTGAGAGCTGTCCCCAGCATTGTGAGCTGTGAATTGGGGGATTGGTCTTGTTCTTTGGCCCTGTTGGTGCTAGCTCAGGAAAATGGGCAGCTGACCCACTCAGCTACCACCCAGGCCCAGATCCAGGGTTTTGAGTTGGCACACCCCATCTTCAAATGCAACTTCTGGAACCTGAGAAGGGGCTGGTCCTGCAGAACCAAAGCTACAGAATCTTCATGACACATGGAAACAACAGGATGTATGAAAAGAGCCCTGGTGAGGATCAACTATTGATAGTGTAGCAGAAACCAGAGGCCTTGAACTAGACCGGTAACTCATTGCAATGAACATTTGCAAGTAAAACTGATAGAACAAAGGGTATACTGTGTGGCACCCAGTGATAACCCTGCTATCATGACAAGACTTTTTTATTTTAATTTTCAGTTTTCTTTTGGTGCAGAGGTTGTAAGGGTAGAGGGTAGATATGGAGGGAGAGAGAGATGAGTGGGATTGGGATGCATGATGTGAAATTCACAAAGAATCAATAAAAAAGTTAAAAAAAGAAAGACAGTCTCATCCAACTCTGTTATTTATGTATACCCTCTGAGTTCTTAGCCCAGGAGGCCTCTGAGGTCCAACGAACCATAAAGAATATTGTTCCTTCAATTGGCTGAACAACATGGTATGTGGTTACTGGTGAAGGTGCCACATGTTTTTGTTGTAGGACATAGGGAAATAAGGCTAGGGTAGAATTGGAAGTTCCTTCCCTGTTGGTTGGTATTCATAGGGGTGCCAGATGGTGCCAGGCAGGTTATTAATAAGGGAGAATTGTTATGAACAATGCCAGGATCCCACGGACTGTGTGAACTACAGTATCATCATGACAGGCAAGGTGTGCTCATTGTTGCAATAGTAGAATGACTGTTTTGAAGGCAAGGAAACCCATTGGCTCTAAGGCACAGTCTATAGGAAAGAGCACATTGGGTACGGTAAATCAGAACAAAAGCCTGAAGCTAAGAGGCCATAACCGGGGAGGCCACTGATACCTTTCTGTTTAAGAATTTTTGTATGCCAGTCAAACAGCCTTCTGAACATTAATGTTTACTCACTTGTATTACTTCTGCTGTCAGTCTTAACTGGTCATGGATGCATCTTCTCACTTTCAATGGGAAATGAGCTATAGAAAACTTTACTCATGTTTCTGAAATAAATCAGTGTTGTTGTGGCATAGAAGCAAAATACTCAGCCATAGATGCAAGAAATTAATCAGTCATCTATATCACCCTTTGTAAGACACAGGGAACATTGCTGAAGAGGGGACAGGAAGAATGTAAGGGGCGGAAGAAAGAGTAAGACTTTATGTAGTTATTTTCTACAAGTTTAAATATCCCATTAGATCTCAGGAAGTAAACAATGCATATGAATATTAAGTAGTTTCTAGGATTTATAAGGTAGGAACTGTTATGGCTGGTTGTGATGGTGACCAACATGAAGAGATTTAAAATCACCAGGGAAACAGATCTCCATATCTGTGAGGGATTGTTGAGGTCAAGTTAACTGAGTTGGGAAGACACACCTTAGATGTGGTTCCATCCCATGGGCTGGGTTTCCAAACAGAAAGACAAGAGAGAACAAGCTTATGAAAAGCATTTAGTGTTTATGCTTCCTGGGTGTACAGAAAGTGTGAGTAGTCATCCCTTTTTGCAATGCCTTCCTTACCATGGTGGACTGGATTCTTTAGAAATATTAGTGAAAACAACAAAAGCAAGCAAACAAAAAAACCTTCCTTCCTTCAACTGCTAATGTTGAGTATTCTGTTTCAGCGAAGTGATCATAAGGTAACAGCAAGACTACGGTCAGCTGGCAGGGTATCAGTCAACTTTGTGCCTACTTTGAAGCATTGGCTACAGCAGATACACAAGAAAAGATTCAATAACGGTTGAGCATTCACAGTGAAGATAGATTAGCAAACTTCCTCACTGTAGAGCAGGAAGACATACCAAGAACTTCAATTATCCATTACTTTCGCAAGTTTACTTAGCCATGACATTCTGTCCTATGTTTCAATATTATTGCTTTGGTGAGCCATCCCTTTTCCTTAGCATTTTTTTGACACACTACCTCATGAAAACTGAGTGTCTTCTTAAAGAACCTGTGGAGTTTTGGTGAAAAACAAACAAAGAAACAAACCAGTTTTAGTTTTTAGTCATGAAACAGATTCATAAATGACAAGATTAAAATTACAAAGATACCTATTGTATGCATAACGTAATATACAGAAAAGTAGTCATATGTTTCATATTTATATTTCTTTTTATGTCTGTGGGATTATTTTTTTTTATTTGATCCCCTGCTTCTGTGTTGTGTCTCCACCAAAGATAACCCTGAGGAAATATGTGCCTACTAAAGTAACTGGTAAGTGGATAGGGATATTCCTGTTATCTCAATGCTATCAACAATGTGAAAAGAATGTATAAGTCATCAGCTCTTAGGAATTTGGAGGAATACATTATATGCCAGAAGGAAAATCAAGGTAAAGCTCTTTATGTCGTTTTTTTTTAAAAAATTGAATAGCTAAACTAATTAGAATTCTCCCAGAACTGAACAAACTTGGCTAATTTCTATACATAAATTTTTATTATTCCCCAAGAAATTATTGCACAAATCCTTCAACATAATTTAAGGATGGTTTAACATGAAAATTCATACTCTCATTTTGAGAACTGGAACTAAGCCAAACTCCTTCCTTTGGGGCATAAATGCAGCATTGTTATTTATACAGAATATTAGATTTCCACATCTGCATTTAACAAGCATACTCAGGTTTGAAAGTAGAAGCTGCTATTTCCTACCAGTACATGGAACATGGGAAAAAAATAGCATTTTTTAAACTCAGTACTGTAAAAGAAATCAAACTACTCAGTCATATCAGTGATGGCTACACTTAACTATCATTTTCTTAAAGAAAGCTAAAAAGACAAAGACAAAGTGAGAGATAGAGAGAAGAAGAAGAGAGAGAGAGAGAGAGGTGGGGGAGAATAAGGACTTATTGAAAATAGAATTGTGGGAAAATAAATAATTAGCAGTATTTTATCAATACTGAGTTGATGCAGTATAAAGGCAGTGAAATAAAAGTCTACAAAGTATTTCATCTATAGTATAAAAACAATCATAATTCTAAATAATTAGAGAAATGAAGAGTCAATAATCAAAACAAAAATTATTCTAGTAAACAGAATGTGCTACAGAAAATATTGGAAAAGTCACTATAAAATGTCTTCTTGTTTTAATGCCCACCACTGACAAAACATTTTTCTAAGTGATACAGTCTGTAAACAAATGTCCTGTCTTGTACTGTAAGTAAAAATTATGAATTTAATGTAAAGCAGTAACATAGGGTATAATATATTATTTTGTTTGAAGAAACTGTGAAGGCGGATCAAATTAATACAGGCCAATTGTTATAATATAAAAGCAACTTTAATATAAATGGAGCACTCACGCAACCGAAGTTCCAGCGATGCCCAGAAACAGGAAACAGGAAGAAAGGCTCACCAGCGTTT
>NC_022028.1:4907272-4912743 GCF_000317375.1 Microtus ochrogaster | reverse complement strand
TTTCTTTATTAACCAATGAAAGTAACACATAGACAGATGACCCTCCTACACCACCACAAACCTTGTGTAGGCAAATGTTTCCATTCTTCTCACTATTCAGTCTTGTTGCGTTTAAGATCACAGCATCTTCAAAACTAGCTCAGTTGTACAAGCTGCTATTAGAAGGTTGAAGTAATAAGAGAAAAAACAAATAAAAAAAACAAGCAGCTACAAATTACCTACTTGGCTAATCATGTCAATTTCTCTAAAATAAATGCCAACAAAATACGATGGCCTACCCAAAGCAAAGAATAACTGTGAGTGGTGGATGAGAACTTTGAGCCTATCAAATTCTGTTAATATGTATTTAAGCAAAATTCTTAGGAAATGTTCTTTGCATTTATATATACAGTATCCATCAATGATCAGATTATTATATCTACCAGACAACATTTGTGACTATGACAAAGAACATACCTGGCTATGTTGTAGTGGTATATTACTTATATTTTGATAAATATATCTTGCCTGAAGACCAGAGGCAAAGCGAAAGCCACTAGAAGTCAAGCAATGGTGACATATACCTTTAATCCCAGAATTTGGGAGGCAGAGGCAGATGAATCTCTGTGAGTTCAAGTACACCCTAAGCTACACAAGAACAATACAAAACAAATTCAGGTGATAGTGACTCACACCTTTAATCCCAGTACTAGTTATTCACATGCCTTTAATCCCAGTACTAGAGGAAAGATAAAATTGGAGTAAAGAGTTTAGTCTATTTTGTTTACTGTTGCCCAGCCTTGGTAGAGGTAAGGCTTCTTTAGTGGCTTGGCTGCTTTGTTCTTCTGGTTTTTAGGTTGAACCCCAATTTCTGTTTCTTGGTTTTTATTATTCATTATGCATATGTACCAAAAACCAAAACTCCTTTATGGCCCCGCTATTAGAAAAGACCAGAGATTTTAACTGCTAAAGAGCTACTCAAGTGAGTGTGTATGGCACTTCACAGTAGACTCTCTTTGTCTGAATCAACAAAAGGGACAGAAAGGGATGTAGTGACCTAGAAAACATTTGAAAGAAGCTCTAGTTGGAAGGATTGTACTTACTTGTTATTTTTAGATTGTATTATAATGATATCTTCTTTCATTTCCTTCCTCCACACTGTCCCCATGTACCTCTCCACCATGTTCTCTTTCAAATCCATAGACTCTTTTACTTTAAGTGTTTGTGTGCGTGTTAACTGTTTATATGGCCGAGGCTATTTCTAAATATATAAATACAACTAGCTCAGGCTGTACAATATTACTTGCACATATATGGTTTCATGGTTGATCATTTGCTCTAGGATAATCAACTGGTGTTCTCTTGCCTGGAGAAGACTATAACTTTGGCTTTCAGCATATCTCACTGATTTATGGCTCTTTCTCTAAATTTGAGGCCACAAGGCCTTTTCTCTTCATGTGTCAGCATGTCTATTGGTGTAATCCTTATTCAGGTTATGTTTAGGTTGCAATGTTGGTGACACTTCATGGATGTTGCTTCTCAAATTTATTTCTAGGAGATGGAATCTAACAATAATTTTTTTCTTGTCTGGCTCTAAGAATATTTCTGTCCCCAATTCCCAAATGACCCCTGGGCCTTAGATATATGTATTAAACTGGAGTAACTACATGAACCAGGACAATAAAAAGGGACCATTTTGAGGGGTGGGGTGAGGATCAATAAAGCAGGATATATTACCATTATTTTAAATATAAAGGTTTCCTTGTTGTTTTTGTTTTGTATTATTTTATAAATCTCTTGGATGGTTTTGTTGAGAGAACACTTTTGTGATGCTAATTCTCTATGCTTAGACTGCAAAATTTAATTTCAATTTTTGATACGTTTTCAAGGTGTCAAGATAAATGTATTCTGCAATTTATCCCTTCTGGCACCAAAATACTTAGTTTTAGGAGTGAATGAATAAACTCGGAGCTGAGTTTTCAAACAAAAGTGTTATATTCCACACAGTTGATACTCTTAACAAAATCTGGAAAAAGAAAATTATGAAGCTTTAGTTGAGTCACATTTACCACTTTTGCTTAAGTTACTAATCAATATGCTTAAGACAAATGTAGATAAAAAATAATTAGAAGGATACAAATCCAGTTCTTAATATTTAAAAAAATAATCATCTATACAGATAATCCAAAATACCTCCTTGGTAAATTATTGTGTCAACTGAATAAGGTGATATCATAATTTAATTCTAGAGAAAGTACAAAATTTAATAAAGTTTGACATTAAAATATTTTAAAATAATAGGAAGAAATATGACATTTCTTTGGGAGAAAATTACCAGCTTAAATTTATCTAAGCAAGATTTATACATTTTTATAAAAATATGGATGTGTGAATCTCCAAAGTATACATTAACTAAATAAGTCAACTAGCATATTGGCTAAGTTATATTTTACGTAAAGGCAATTAATATAAATGTAGTGGATGAAATTAATTTCTTTACATTCACAGAAATACCAGAAAAACTTGTCTGCAAATGCTATTTAAAATTTCTACTACAGAATATGTCTCCCATGTTCACTCCCCAGGGGATTGTGGAATCTCGGGTGCATGGCAAGCATTCAGTGATGACGGAGGAGGAAGAGATCATCCTTGGCAATAGCAGGAGGTTGCCTCCTCCTTTCTTGTTGGGAAACTTCCACATTGTGACTCATTGCTCAGCTTCAGACCTCAGATCAATCAGTGCCTTCCAATTGTAGAGATTACATAAACTTCCTGCTATGCCAATACTGAAACTACTTCACCACTTTTAAAATTTGTCTTTAACCTCTTCCATCACCTGTGTAATGTCAAAAACAAACTAATTTATAGAATTCAGTGGGTAAAACTCCACAAAGTGACTTCATGCCTACATTCATGCTGAAAGAGCAGTTGCCATAATTTCTCTAGTCATACAGCTTCTCCCAAGGACAAAGAGGAAGGAAGGACAGTTCTCTGAAGAACTGTACGCCTCCTAGATTTTGGAAATATTTAACACTCAACTTCTCTCTTTGGAACATGTTACACTGCGGAAAACTCAAGTAGAAAGATAAAACTTCAAAGAAAACTGTGAGCTAGGGCATGGACAGGGTAGGGTATGGTTGCAATCCCAGGATTCCAGAGACTAAAGAAGGAAGACTATAAAATTAAGATCAGCCTGGGCTATATAGCAAGATACTCTACCAGGCAGGAAAGGCTATTTCAGTTATATTAAAAAAAAAAAAAAAGATAAAACTTTGACCAGAGGGTTTGAAAGGCAGTGTACAAACAATATACCGTAAACGCAGTAGGCAATCAAATGTTATCATGAGTCTCCTAAAAGCAAAAATCAAAGCATGAAAATATTTGAAGTATAAAACTGCTGTATAACACCTGACCTGAAATAACCAAGACATTAAGAAAGGTTATGCTTTTCCAAATGTTATAAAGCAATATGTCAATAAACCATGTCAAGTTTACCTTAGTATGCATGTCTTTGCAACTTTATGGGCCCTCTTTCCACTTCCACAATTAATTATATATGTGTGTATATAAATACATACAAGTATAATATATACATATATATACTGATGCTTTATTTTATTGTTTTTAAAAAAGAAAATAAGCTATCCTTTTTTATTTTTCATACCAATTCCAGTTTCTACTTCCTCCTCTCCTCCTGATTCCTCCACATATGCTCCCATTCTACCCCCCATCCACTCCTCAGAGGGGTAAGGTCCATTGCTTTGGGGAAGGTCCAAGGCCTTACCTATTCATACTCAAGTCCAGAAAGCATTTTAATTAATATTCAGGATAAATCCTGCTCTTAATAAGTATAGATTCATATGAAGGAAGGAAAATGCCCCTCTCCCTGAACAACTGTATGTGAAGAGCAACAACAAGAGAAGACAGTTCCTTACTGCAGCAAAATGATTTTTCAACTTAGACTGGTGTTTTCCTGACAGAAAACATCCAGCTGTCATCAAATGACAAAAATCTCAGTTAATGTGTTACAAAGCTCCTGTTTAATTTTAATGACGGACATTTTTAGCAAATTAGTCTGAAATACCTTTTCTCAAAAATTATCAGATAATTACACTGCATCATTTATACAGTGAATTCCTTATGGATTAAACTGTTAAATATTAGAAAATATAACTGTTAAATATTTGCTCAGTGGTTTTCTAAAGTTCCAAGAGAAACTGTTGTTATCCTTGGGATATATGTACAAAGATCATTGTTATAGCCAGTCCTATAGCAGTGAAATAAAATAAAATCACAATTGGCTTGCAAAGATAATTAGATTGAATGATTAATAAATAAAGGCACATTTATTTCATAGAATATTTTACACTCATTATAAAGACATAAAAAATCCTAACTGCCGACATAATGATTCCCAAAACACATTTATGAAGATGTGAAATAGTTCATAAAGTAATAACAGCTTCTGACCTTTGAAAACAAAGTCAATACTCCTTATAGCTTTTGGACCTCATCAGAAAAGTTCCTTTGTGCAATGGAAGGCATTTAACTCAGACACTAACAACTGGTCAAACTGGAGAGAAGAAGTGTCTACAAAGAGCTCAGTCACACATGGAACAACTGTCTTTAACCCTGTCCACTAAGGCTCAAGATCCATTGAGGAAGAGGGGGCAGAAAGATTGTAAGAGCCAGAGTTGGACAGGGCTGGGGCAAATGGTGTCTTTTAGATATGACAGAACCACTGCACTCATAACTCTTAGAAGCTGTGGGTGTGTGAACAAAATAATGTTTTCTTTTCTATCTGGAAGATTATTATATAGTTATATCATTTCCCTCTTTTCCCTTTCCTCCCAAATACTTCTCCTTGCTCCTTTTCAAATTCATGACATCTTTTATTAATTACATACAATTGCATGCATGTATGTTTCATGTATACACATACATATATAAATATATTCTTTTCAGTTTATTTAATATTATTTATTTATATATTTTAAAATATTGGATAACCAATTGGTAAGTGTTTCCCTTAGGAAGTTTTTTTTTTCCTTCGCTCTGTATTCCTTAGTTGTCTGTAGTTTTTTTTGTTTGTTTGTTTTGTTTTTGTTTTGTTTTTTCGAGACAGGGTTTCTCTGTAGCTTTGGAGCCTGTCCTGGTCTTGTAGACCAGGCTGGTCTCGAGCTCCCAGAGATCCACCTGCCTCTGCCTCCCAAGTGCTAGGATTAAAGGCGTGCGCCAACACCGCCTGGCTGTCTGTAGTTTTTATGTGAGGTCGAGGCCTCTTGGTCTTCCTCCTATCTACTTTGACATGTCTATTGGTGTCATCATTGTTCAGTTCATGGTTAGACATTCCTGTTGGGAAGACTTTTTGATCATGCCTCCTATTAAAGAAAAAAAAGGAAAAAAATAAGATATCATTAGAACATGAAGTTAGGAGGATTTGGAACACACAGTTAGTTATATCCTGGAGGAATCAGAAATATGACAAGGGT
>NC_022028.1:4898101-4906278 GCF_000317375.1 Microtus ochrogaster | reverse complement strand
TCTCCCAGGAAGCCCCATGTCTGTTTTTAAAACTCATGACTCACAAAATGACTTAAAGAACTGGGAACAATCAATTTTTCATCACTGTTGTTTTATTTCAGTAAAAGAAGACATAGTAGATTCAGAAATGAGAAAAGGTCAATAAAGTATATTTTCGAAATTCAAAATCAATCTCTGGTTATTCTGTCCCAGTGGATTCAGCCAGACAGTAATGAATTTCCCCAGCAACTGTGTGTGACCGCTCTTGTGCATAGCTCACTTGAGTCTCTGTGCCCAGAGATTCCACTGGAGATGAATCAGAGGGCTTGCCGCGCCTACAGATCTAGTTCCCAACACCAAGGAGTCAACCAGACACAATGTGGCCCAAGATCCAAATACACCTAACTCCATATTCAGTATAAAGCACTTCATTAACATATTTTGCATGGCCCAAGAGTTCTTGTGTAACACACATGTATGCACACATGCATACACACTCACACAGGGAAGACACCCCAAAAGCTCAAAAGTTGTCTTCCATCTCCCTGGAATTAGGACAAAGACCAGAATTGAAAACCTTGGAAACCTTCAGGGTTTGAACAATCTAGGCCCTCTGACCTCATCCTTTACCACAGCTTCAGGTAAACATTTTAATTCTACATTAAATTCTGGATTTCCTCCACTTCATTCTAGCTTCACTATTTTTTGTTGTTTAGCTTTATGTATTGAAACCAGAGCCTTGTTCTTGCTAATCTCTTTTCCAACGAGCTGCAACAAAAGCCCCTGCCTCCTTCCTCACTGGATATTCAATGCTTCTCTGTATAACGTCCTTGTTTTGATATAAGGTACTGAGATCTCATGCTCAAAAATGCTGAGAGAAGGAAATCTTTTACTATTTTATTTTGTAATATTTTATATTTGTGTCAATAAATAAAATTATAAAAATTTTAATAAAAATATCAAAATAAGTCTTCTTGGTCTGCAAATGTTCCTCAGAGGTTTGTCATTAAATGGATGCATTGGCTTAAAAGAATATCAAAAATGTGATCACGCAGTTTTTGATTATTAACTAGCCGTCTTTAATTCTTTTGATGGCTCAATAATTTTCTGATTTTTTTAGACCATGTTAGTCTCTGTCCACAATTCACCTCTATGGATTCACTATTATCCCCCCTTCTCTTTTAAGAATAGGCATCCTAGGAGAGAAGAGCCAAAATATGTCATTTATAATTAAAATCTTAGTAAATTCATACTTTTCTCAAAATTACTATGACTCAATTCTGTTTCTTTACTGAATTGTAATTCAAGAGTAGCTTTTTAATAGTTTGTAAAAATTCCCATTTCTGGGAACACTCCTCCATTGCTGATGGGAGTGCAAGCTTGGACAGCCACTTTGTAAATCAGTATGGTGGTTTTTCAGAAAACTGGAAATCAATCTACCTCAAGACCAGCAATACCACCCTTGGGCATACACCCAATGGATGCACACTCACACCACAAGGACATGTGTTCAACTATGTTCGAAGCAGCATTATTCATAATAGCCAGAACCTGGAAACAACCTAGATGCCCCTAAATCAAAAGATGGATAAAGAAAATGAGGTATATTTACACAATGGAGTACTACTCAGCAGAAAAAAAAAAAAAACAAAAAACAATGACATCTCGAAACTGACAGGCAAATGGATGAAACTAGAAAAAAAAACATTCTGAGTAAAGTAACCCAAACCCAGAGAGACAAACACAGACTGTACTCACTCATAAATAAATATTAGATGTAAAGAAAAGGGGAATCAGTTTACAGGTCACAACCACAGAGAAGCTAGGTAACAAGGAAAAGCCTAAGAGAGACATACATGGATCCCCATTGGAAGGGGAAATATACAAGATCTCCTGAGAAAATTGGGAGTCTGTGGGCAGGGTGATCTGAGAGCAGAAGATGGAGGGAGAGGAGAAGGGAAGGAGGAGGAGAACATGAGAGAATGGGATGACTGAGATGGGGGAAGGACAGAGAGGGAAAGCAAGGAAAGAAATATTTTGATTTAGCGAGCCATTACAGGGATACATGTAACCTGGCACTAGGGGAATTACCAGGAATCCTCAAGGATGACCCCAGCTGTGACCCTAAGCAATAATGGAAAGGGTACATGAACTGGCCTTCCCCTGTAATTAGACCAATGAGTACCTTAATTGACATCATAGAAACTTCAACCTGTAACTGATGGAAGCAGATGCAGAGATTCACAGCGAGCACTAGAGTCCAGTTGGAGAGAGGGAAGAGCAATAATATATGGGGTCAAGCCTATGATGAGGATACCCACAGAAACAGTTGGCCTGAGCTAGTGGGAGCTCACTGACTCTGGACTGATAGTAAGGGAATCTGTACAGGCTGGAATTAGGCCCTCTTAATGTAATTGACAGTTGTGTGGCTGGGGCAGTCTGTGGGGCCACTGGCAGGGGGACCAGGATTTATCCATAGTCTTTGAGCCTACTCTTATTGGAAGGATACTATGCTCAGGTTCTGCCTCAAAATGATATGCCAGACTTTGTTGATTACCCATGGGAAGCCTTACCCTTTCTGGGGATTGAATGGGGAGCTGTGATTGGGTAGAAGGTGGAGGGGGCAGGAGGAGGGGAGGTAGAGGGAACTGAGATTGGTAGGCAAATGAGAAAAGACTGTTTGAAAGAATAAAGAAAAAAAAGGAAAAAGAACATTGTCATGTCTGAGAGAATGTAGTTCCCCTGCTACTTCTGATGTTTCATGTCAATTTATTTTTGCTGTTCTCTGCACACAGACTTGATTTATCTCAAATGTATGTGCCTTACTTTATGTCTCAGTAATATTTTGCTGTAGCTAGCTATCAAAGAAAGATTTTTATTATTGAAGGAAATTACTGATTTCTTTAACTACTGGAATAGTTTTATGTCTGAATCATTTTTTTCCTCTCAAGTTTCTCACACCCAGGTACTGAATTTTCTTTAAAATTCATAGAAATTCTTCTCACTTTCCTTTTTCAGGCCTCTCAGAAAAGATGACAGGAGTTCACAGTAGACATAATTGTCCTTTCTAAGACAGACACTAAAACATTTACATACTTAACATTTTCTATAAACAGGGGCAAGAATCACTGTATATCTCTAAGCCTGTTAAAAGTATAGTCCTCTATTTTGAATTTGTGTTTTGGAAGAGATAAAGGAGTGTGTGTGTGTGTGTGTGTGTGTGTGTGTGTGTGTGTGTGTGTGTGTGTGTGTGTGTGTGTGTGTGTGTGTGTGTGTATGTGCGCTTGTGTGTGATGTGCACACATCTGTGCATATGAATAAGACAATAGCTAATCTTTTCTCTGGGCTTGGGCCTTATTTACAGAGACACATGTGATAATAACTCAAAGAATTAAAGCTCCAGCCTAAGTCTCTATTTCATTTTGTGTCTTCAGCCAAACACTCGGATTTTCTTCCTGTTTATCTTCCTGACTATAGATTGTGTCTTCAGCCAGGCACTTGGACTTTCTGCCTGTTTGTCTTCCCGAACATAGGTTGAATGAACTGCAGCACATCACTTCTAAGTTTGTCCTTTCCCATTTGATTCCTCTTAAAAACACAGCTTTGTGATGCATAAACTTAGCTGCTAGGAACCTGGGGAGATGAAATTCTTTGAGTAGGAATAAGCGACAAGGAAGAATGAGTGGGCTGAGAAGAGGGCAGTTTCATAGGAGTGAGCTGCTGTATTCATCTCCTAGGATAAATGACCTACAAGATGCCTCCAGGTGTGACGGGGCAGAGGTCAGCCATCCTGGCTAACACTATCCAGATGAGGATTATCCCCAATGTGAGAGTACTCCTGCTCACTTCCTATACTTCTGATCTGCTTCTGGAGACTATGGGTAAGAGCTGAGGAGGAACCCACGATTTAACAAAAAGCCAGGAGAAAACCAAGTAAGGTTGTCCCTGGTGTATGGTATTAGGAGATTCCCAGAATTCAACAGCTGACAGTAGCAATAACTAGAAGTTGGTATATTATAAGACTGTGATACAACATCATGACTATATAAAACTCCTTTAGGTGTAAGATCTTAGTTCCTTTTTTATTTATTTAATATCATATCCCACTGTAGTCCAACACAGCCTTAAACTTTCAGAAATTCTTCTGCCTCAGACTCCTGAGTCTTGAGATTATAGCTATAAACTATGCCTTGAAAGACTATGATTCTTTAAACTAATGGCTGTATTTTAACTTGACTTAAATTTATGGTCATTATAGTTAAAAGAAAAAAATTACTACAAATAACAGTAATCTCCATATCATAAACATAAATGTACAATTTTGAGTCATGTTGCCACCTTTTGGTAATAATTGTCTGTTTTTAGTATTTTCTTCACTTTTTCTTAAGCAAGGTCTCATGTGAATCATGGTGATCTCAAATTCACTGTATAGCTGAGGTTCACTATGACCTCTGCCTTTAACTTCCAAGTATTGGGACTGCAGCTATGAGTCACTGTATCTGGTTGCTTTGATACTTTCTTAAAAAAAATAAAAATATCCTAGCTTCTTCCAAACAATTAGTTTTAAATGGCAAACAAGTCATAAATTTATGTATCATGTAAACTACTGTTTTTCATATTTTTTACTAAAAGATTTGCTTTTCATTTTACCTACTAACCCTAGTTCCCCTCCCTTCGCTTCTCATACCCCTTTCCTGTTTCCCTTCCCCCATCCATTCCTCAGCAGGGGTAAAGCCTTTCTTGTGGAGTCAATAAGGTCTGGGACACCAACCTAAGGCTGGACCAAGCCCCACCTCCCACCCCATCAGGGCTGAGCAAGGTTTCTCCCTAACTTCATAATGGCTTCCTCTATCAAAATATCTCTTTCATTCCTCTTCCACCCCACTCCTTCCTGAACTGGGTCTTCTAGATCCCTCCTGTTTCCATCCCTCAGCCCCTCTCTTCTACCACCCTTTTTCGCTCCTGAGGGTCTCCATGTGTGTCCCTCTTAGGGTCCCCTTTTTACCTAGCTTCTCTGGGATTTTGGATTGTAGCCTGGTTATCCTTTACATCTAATATCCACTTACGAGTGAATCAACACCATGTAAACTATGATGCTTACGTCTTTAAAATAGCTCTTTTTCACAGAATGACTACACCAAAATAAGCAAACATATGCTATAACATATATAATTGATTTTTAATCTCTACATGTCTGTGTATCGGGGAGACTTCCAATCTTAATATTTTTCAAGACAGCGATAAGCTTTAAGTAACAAATGATTGTGTTGATGCAGAAATCACTCTTTCTAACGGAGTCATTTTAAATCAATGCACACTGGGAACATAAGAGTAGGAAAAGAGATATGGAAATCTTGAACGTGTAAATGTCAAGAGAGTCAGTATGATGACTGACGCTAGAGCATCCTGCAATGCTGCCGTCCGTATTTCAACAATAAAGAGCAGGGATGGCTGGAGAGGGAAATGACTAAACTCTAACTCCTTTGCATATGGTAAAGCTACAACTAAAACCTACTCTTCCTAGCTAACAAGAACTAAAGTGGGCAAATATTAGTATAAACAATAATTTGAAACTTTTTTCACTTGCATATAATATTATAATGTTAGAGTTTCCTTTACACAGGAAATGAAAGCAATCGTATTTTGGTTTTGGACCCTTCCAATCTATGTGTTAAATGTACTGTTTTGATATAAACTTCTAAATTGTTGTAACCATTTTTTTGCACAGGTGTATTTTAATTAAGAGTGGATACAGAAAAAGCAAGGTATTTAGCAGTTGGTTCTATATTTTTCAAATACTCAGGCATCAGTCCAGCTAAGTAAGGAAATATAAATAGCAAGGATCTCTGCATGAAGACAAATTTGCCTTAAATGTGAAGGACTTATTGCAGCTGTAGAACAATGCCTGAAGCAAACCTCATCTTGGCATCAGTGTGTGTGCCTGAGAGTGACTACAGAGGGATACATTTCAAAGTAATGTATAATTACAGACAGGAGGATGTCCATTAAGCAACGCTTAGGGCAATGATGTGGTCATGGTTGACGTAGAAAGAGACTGCAAATCTGAAGATTATGCCTTACAGCTTCAGAGGGTTACATAATTTCTCCATGATTACACGATACAGGAAACCCTCATATTTAAAGTCTAAATTTTCTTTTGAAATGTCTTCTCTTTTGTTATTAACAATACATTCTTCCATCAAGTTGGTCTTTTCAGGGCTTCTGTTACATCCACTGCCTTAGAGTTTCTACTGCTGTGAATAGACACCATAACAACAGCAACTTTTATAAAGGAAAAACATTCAATTGGGTGGATCACAGCTTCAAAGGTTTAGTCCTTTATCATCATGGTGTGACATGGTGGTACATAGGCAGACATGGTTTTGGAGAAGGAGCGAAGATTCCTATATCTTGTCCAACAGGCAGCAGGAAGTGGTCTGAGACACTGGGTGCAGCTTAAGCATAGGATACCATGAAGTATGTCATCCACACTTCATCCCACAAGGCTGCACCTAATAATACCATTCCTTATGAGCTTATTGGGCCAATTATATTCAAAATACCACATCCACATTCAAACACACACACACACCTTATTTTCAATCCTTACTTGGTATACATGTGCATACAATAGACTACATACAAACAGAAACACTGATAACTGCATAAATGTTTCATTAACCATTTATATTTTTATGTCTCTGAAAATGTTGAAAACTCTGAGTACCTATATATTGTATTGAGGGAAAGTTATAAAATGTATATATACAAATAGGGAAAGTAAGCAGTGTCCTGTTTCCCTTTTTATGGGGAAGGCCAAGGTAGGGAAAGGTCAGTTTGAAGACATACCCTGTGCTCCTCTCTCTTGGGAAGGACAGCACAAAAGAAAAGGCCAGTTCATAGACAAGCATCATGGTGACATGATAAAGAAGAGGGGAAAATGTAGAAGTCTTATAAATTGCCTAACCCAGAGCCTCCCAGACAACTTCCAGCTAAGGGCTTTTCTTCCATCCAATGACAGATGCCAGCCTGCCTCAATGAAAATGTTCTTTTCTCCTCTCCATCCCTCAGTCTTCTGCCTTTCCCATAGAGTCTGTTGTATTTCTCTTACAAACAATTCTTCACCTATCCTAAGGAACGATATCATATCTGCTTACAGCAGAATGTCTAGTAGAACACTATCACACATAAAAATAATAGAAAACACATTGACAAGACAGTATACAATTTAATCATTATTTAATTGACTAGGTTTTCCGTTTACTTCAGTAATGCCAGGTTTGATTTCAAACTCATATAACATATATGTTAAAAGTTGCATAGTATGTCTAATTCAGGTAATAAGAAATGAGAAGTAGACTTCTCCACTACATTAAACAGCCAGAAACATGAATAAAATAACTTGCCATAAATAGTTGACATCTTTGTATTTTGGAAATAAGTCAGACCAACATCTGAGGAATCAGATATATATATATATATAGTGAAATTGCATTTGCTGCATCAAAACCACTTAGAAACAGCTTCCAGACCAAAATAAAGGCAAGTAAAGCCAAACCAAGATTCAGGCCATGTTGGCACTCAAGAGATGGTTCAGCAATTAAAAGCATTTGCTACTTTTGTTGACTGGAGTTTGTTCTCAGCATCCATAAACAGCTATGCACAATATCCTATAACTCCAACTTCAATGAATCTAACACCTTTTGGCCTCCCTAGACCTGCATGCATGCTTACATACCTAGACACAGATCTACAGACATAAGTAAAAATTTTAATATTAAAGAAAAATATTGTGCCAATCTTGCTAAATCAAGAATATAGATAGAAACTGAAAGTCAATGAGGTCAGGTTAGAGAAAATTTGCGAGGCAGAATGTCTCAGTCAACAAAACTACAGGGAAAAAAATTGTCAGAGATTTTAAAAGGCTTCCTCTAGATTCTTCTCCTGAGTCCTGATTTAAACATAAATACCACTGTATTGAAAAGCCAAAAACTCCTCAAGGGAGTTTTTACAAAGTACGTAACTGTAGCAATAGAGCTGAGAAACTGCTCAAGAGATAAAATACTGGCTGATAATACCTAAAGCATTATGGCTGCTTTAGAAGTGGAATCTGAATTAGTAATTGTTGACAGGGGTTTCTGTCCTGCCGGATCCTCCAGCCATTTATTCCCAAATAAACAAACAGAGGTCTACATTAA
>NC_022028.1:4879933-4896504 GCF_000317375.1 Microtus ochrogaster | reverse complement strand
CAGTCTTTGAACTGTTTTGAATGTAGAACTCAAACATCTGGGTCATTCCTCCTATCGGAAATTTTTTAGGGGTCTTTCTTGATCCAGCCTGACTTTTCTTAATGCAGAATGAATCCACTGTTCCTCATTTGCTGTGGAGACAAAAGAAAAACTCTTCTCCAAAGTAACATATCTTTTGACTTAAACTTTAAACTTTAAATTAATATATATGATTAACCCAGCAGCATTTATAATAAAATGTCTTTTAGCAGCCTTTTCCTCAGCATTTAAATAATTTAAAGAGAACATAATAATATACAGTATTCAGATTCTGTGTGTTTTCCATCTTTATGTGGCTTTATTTTAAACTCTATTTCTTTTATTTTTATTTTTTGGCATTTTGAGACTAGGTTTCTTCTTTCTTTCTTTTTCTTTGACTGTCTTGGAACTAACTCAGTAAATCAGGTCATGCTTGAACTCACAGAGATCTGTCTGCTTCTGCATCCCTCCCAAGTGCTGGAATTAAAGGTGTGTGCCACCACACCTTGAACTCAAAGAGGTCAGCCTGCCTCTGTTGCTCAAGTGTTTGGATTAAAGGTATGTGGCAGGACACCCAACTGCTCTCTTTTTTTTTCTTTTAAGGACTTTATCCTATTTTTCTCTCAAGTTTGCATATATTTTTAAACATACAGTAAAACATTTAGAGTTTTTTTTTGTTTTTGAATCTACCTTTATATATATCTCTCTCTTTTTATGAGCATGTGAGTCTTTAATCTTCTAAGCAATATGGCTAGGATTAAAGCCGTGGCTTTGACAGCTGGATCCAGCCCATTATAACTTACATTAGCCCATAATTCTTATCTGAGTTAGCCATGTTACTCAGTACCTTTTTTGGTGAGGAAATCACATCTTGCCTCCTCTGTGTCTGGCTTTCTCAGTGTCTGGGTGGGGACTTCAGACTTAATCTTTTTCTCTTTCCAGAATTCTTGTTTTCTTGCCTCTACTTCCTGCCTGGCTATTGGCCAGTCAGCATTTATTTAAAATACAAGTGACAGGGTACAGACCATTGTCCCACAGCAAGTAATGTCTAAAAGTTCTTTTGGAATTGTCCTAAGAAATCTTAAAAGCAAACAAAGACTGGATTTCACATAGATTAAAGCACCATGTCTTACACATAACATAAAATGCCATTTTTCTCTTCTGTCCATGGTAAAGTAACAGTGAGGTGTGAAAAAAATTTAATAGACTTGTAATATGTGGAAAACTTTCAAAAATCAAATAGATGTTTTGAATAGTCTCGAAGGTATTTTATTTATATAGAACAAATAAAACCACAAATTTTGGATAATCAGATGCATGAGTGTACGTGTCTCTCTCTCTTTTTGAAAGCAGGTCTGGAAATAACAGCAGTGGTTATCCTGCAGCTTTTAATGTAGGACTTACAAGAGACAGGATCAAATATTTTTATTGTTTGCTATCCACATCCACAGAAATGTGCCTGGGGCTGAATTTTTCCAAAGATGACACAAAATAACCTAAGAGAAAACCCAAGGCATTTCTTAGTTCAAAGAAGAAAATGCACCCAACTGTTGGCAGACAATCATGTCCACTTTCATGCCATACTGTAGTTTGGGACATTCTTGCTTAGAATCAAGGGAATTGAAGCTAACCTGCCACCATTATTTTTCTATGACAACCCCACAATTTTAGTGACTTTATTTTTTTTAGAATGTATTATTTTGTCAAACCTAAAGCAACAGCGAGTGTGTCTTGAAAATGGAAACTAAAAAAAAAAAAATCTCAAAATACAGGCTGGCAAGTGAAATATCGCTGACGAGACTCTCCTAGATAAAGGCATGGAAAGATGATACAATAAAAATGAAAGCTGTTGGTGAAAAATATTTTAAATACTATAAGAAAAAATGATTATCAATATGAAGATAATCTCTATGTTTTTAAGTCCATTTTTGAAAGTTTTTTTAAAACTGCAGAACTGCCAAACAAGGTAAGCTAAATGAAAAGTGAATTTGGAGAGGCTAGTCTTAATCTGTCTTTTACCTTTTATCTTTTTTTTCACTCTTATTTCTTTACCTCTACTTTTTTCATGGTTTTTATACCATCATAGAAAGTTCTTGGTACATTGTTCTCCCATCTTTCTAATCTTGAGACACATTCACCACATTAGAGCTTTGTCAGTCTTCTTCATCTAAGGTGAAGCAAGCACATTTCGGTTATATCTATATAATTTTAAATACAGACATTCAGTCAGCTAAGAGAGAACACCTTCCTAATGGGTACTAGAATCAGAGAAGAAAAAAGTTGTTTTATTTTTTGCTATTTCTTCTGCAAATGAAATTGCACTAAAAAAAATGAAGTGAAGAAGATATGCTAAGGCTGGTTGGACAAATCAAGTCCAAGTGAGACACTATGGTAAGAACAGGGACAGATGATGAGTCTGATTTTAAATACTAACATCTGCAGTTTACTGTTGCTGAAATCTGGGGTATGACAGATTATGGATGGCACAATCAATGTCTCAGTTTTGCAAATGAATGCCATTGTCTTGTCTTGTGTTAATCACCCACAGCCATAGTCATTGTGTTGCCACGCAATTCCCACAATTGCACAACCACTGAATTCTGGATTTCAAGTGTTTTATTTCATCACCATGACTATAACATTTTAAGTAAAGATTTTTTTCCAATTTAGCCATCCTTTATTCACATAGTCTTGCCTTTTATTTCACTAAAAATAATAAATAATTGTTTGAATATTTGCATATGGCCGTAACACCAAATATATTAATGTTCACATACTCCTCACTAAATCCCAGAACGTTTCCAAAATATAAATCCTCCCTACCTATTTCCCTTTGTCTTCTCCAGAAATTATTGCAAGAATATTCTACTCTTTGTCCTCTGTCATCATTTTACTTTTGTTAATTTATCCTTTGACTATTTCATAACAAGCTTAATACATGCTGGGCACACTCATCTTCTACTCTCTTATCCTTCATCCCTACCAGCCCCGAATCCCCACCCCTGCCCCACCAAATCCACACTATACTTTTTGAATCTATGTAGTAGGGAGGAGTGGGCTGTGTCCCACCGTCCAGCTAGCTTAGCCCCAAAATAATTACACAGAAACTGTATTCATTTAAACACTGCCTGGCCCATTAGCTCTAGCCTCTTCTTGGCTAATTCTTACATCTTGATTCAACCATTTCTAATAATCTGTGTAGAACCACAAGGTCATGGCTTACTGGGAAAGATTCAGCATGTCTGACTCTGGCAACTTCCTGGCTGCTCTTTCTGCCTTCCTTCTTTCTCTCAGCATTCTGTTCTGTCTCCTCCGCCCACCTAAGGGCTGCCCTATCAAAAGGCCAAGGCAGCTTCTTTATTCAACCAAGGAAATCAACACAAATATGGAAGGAACTTCTACACCACTGCCCCACCATAATCCACACTATACTTTATGAATCTAGGTCTAATTTTTCCTTGTGATTCACTGAATTAAGTGGGACTGCTTAGATGGGACAGATACGAACCTGTTTACAGGATCATAAATAAGTCACTAGTAGCTTCATTCCCTATTAGATGCTTCTTATCACCAAATAAAAGTCTTTTATCAAATATTTTTAAAATTTAGAAGAACAAGCAAAGAATAATTTTTATATTCACCCCTCTGTCTTTTGGCTATTAATTTCTCATCTGGCGACCTATGCAATAAAACCAATTATATTTATTAGAACCTCTACACGAAGTGGAAACATGCCATTTCTTCTCAACATATTCTGAGAATGTTAATTATGGCCAGATGTAATGGAAATTATTCTTATCTGAGGGATTCTTATGATCATTTCAATTATCTTTATTTGAGTAGTGTTTGACTTATTGCTGGTAGGTCTTCCTCTTCTCAGAGCTTTTATTCTTCTGCTAATAGCTATGCTTCTGTCCCCTCTGCCTGTTCTTCTTGTTCAGTTTTCTCTTCCCCTGCTCTGTGACCTTGACCTTTTAGTTATTTGTCAGGTATCTACCCCAGTGACTAGGTCAATACTTGTCCTGGTTTCCATCTCTCCTCAACTGTGTGTTCTGGTGATTTCACTACATGTTGTGTCTTAGGCAGCAAACTACAAAAAGAACTTTCAAATTTGAATACCCCCCCCAACTATTTTATACTTACCTATTTAATCCCTGTTCTCTGGTTTCTATACAGGAGATTTTTTTCATGCTTTTTTATGCTGTATATAACCGTGTAATTGAAATAGGTTTCTGAATTTTAATCCCCCACTGTTATATACTTATTCTATACTACCCCCATACATCAACACAATTCCAATACTCTCCTAATGTTTGTCCTATTCTCTATTCTATAAAGGATTTTTTTGTTTATATTCCTCATAATTCAATTTCCAGAAAATAGCTGCCATGCTATTTCACTCCGAGATTTACCATACTGAATTTTTATTTGAACTTTTACTTTCAACATAGTTTGTTTATAGAAATACTTAGCATTCAATTCAAAAGGAAATCTGGTGCTATCTCACAGCATGTTGAGTTTTTCTCCTAACACGATAAAATAATTATTTAATACATTTTATATACCACATACATATATGCCCATGTACATTTAAAAACTTTGCTTTATCTTTGAATATTTTATTTTCTCCATCTACGGTGACTGAAAGTTTTGCTGGGTATAGTTGTCTCTGCTGGCATCTGTGTGCTTTTAGAGTCTACAGCACATTTTTTCAAGCTCTTCTGGCATTCACAGCCTTCATTGAGAAGTCAGGTGTAATTCTAGCAAGTAGGCCTTTATATGTTACTTGCTCTTTTTTCCTTGCAACTTTTAATACTCTTTCTTTGTTCTCTATATTTTGTTTTTTTCATTAGTATGTGGTGAGGGGACTTTCTTTTCTGTTCCAGCCTAGTTGATGGTCTGTATGCTTCTTGTATCTTTATAGAAATCTCCTTCTTAAGGTTAGGACAATTTTATTCCTTGGTTTTGTTGAAAATATTTTCTGGGCCTTTTACGTAAGTTTCTTCTCCTTCCTCTATTCCTATTATTCTGAGGCTTGGTCTTTTCATAGTGTCCCAGATTTTCTGCATGTCTTGTGTGTGCATTTTTTATATTTGTCATTTTTCTGGCTCATGGTTTCTCTTCATCTATCATATCTTTAAATTCTGAGATTCTCTCTTCCATCTCTTTTTCTGTTGGTCAAGCTTGCCTCTGCAGTTCCTGTTTGCCATCTTCAAATTTTCATTTCCAGAATTAACTTAGTTTGCATTTTCTTTATTGCTTCTGTTCCCATTTTCATGTATTAAGCAGTTTTATTAATTTACTTCAACTTTTTGCCTTTTTTCTTGGCTTTTTAAAGGAGTTTATTCATTGCCTCCAATTTTTTGTATTTTCTTGGATTTCTTCCAATGATTTATAAATTTGTCCCTAATGTTCCTCTATTATGCTCATATAGATTGTTTTAAGGTCTTTGTCATGTGCTTCAGCTGTGTTGAAGTAATCAGGACCTACTGAGGTAGGATAGCTGGACTTCTAATGAAGATATATTTTCCTGGCAATTAAGGACTGCAGTTTTACACTAGCATCTAGATATCTGGGATTGGTATACGTACACACATGCGCGCGCACACACACATGCACACACACACACACACACATGTGAATTGAATTATAGGTCTAGGTTTTGATCTCTGGGAGGTCTGGAGGGAATAGCCTCTGAAATTGATGGGGGGGGGGATGGAGGATGCAGTTGGGATAAGCCTGAGGAATTACGTCTGATGGAGGTACAGAGAGTATGACTTTACCTCTATGTAATAACTAGACTACCCGATATCATAAGGACAGACTATATGAGGATGCTTATCAATACGCAGGAGAAGGGAGATGTGGAGCTATTGTAAAATGTACAGATTCATTTGTAAAGAGAAAGAAGTAATTGAGAATGGTTGCTCAACTATTGCAAACATGCTTGATCCAACTTAACAAATGTTTTCTGTTTTTTAAAGAAAATATCTTGTAATGGCGGGGGGGGGGTGGTGGTGGTGGTTGTCCTTGAAAATCAGTTGTTCCTGAACCAAAAAAAGAAAAAAGAAAGAAAAATCAAATATGTCCCAGGTCAGAAGTGATTCTAGTAGAACTCACTTGTGTTATAGCGCAGGACTTCACTCTAAACGTACTTCTGAGTTTTCATATTCTGTACAGCCTGCACTGAGCTGTCAAATAATGCCAGTGAATACTGTCCAAAACACCTTGGTCAAACTCAAGATTAGTTTCCGTAGTAAACTACAGTGTTCCTAACGTACCTACAAATGTTTCTGCTCTAATAAAAACAAAATAGTTTAATATTTCCAACAAAAAATTTAATTATTTTCCTATCATCATTAATCAGAATACATCAAATCAGTATATTTTTGGACTTTACTCTGTTTAAAAAATCCATTTACAGCTGGGCAGTGGTGGCACACACCTTTAATCCCAGCACTCGGGAGGCAGAGGCAGGAGGATCTCTGGGAATTCGAGGCCAGCCTGGTCTACAAGAGCTAGTTCCAGGACAGGCTCCAAAGCTACAGAGAAACCCTGTCTCGAAAAAACAAAAAAAAAATCCATTTACCGATTTGTTTTCACCTTTAATAATAAAATTTCATGTATATCAAGGAATTATTCTAAGGTATATTTCTTTATTATTTTTCATCAGTACATATTTGAATTGAACCTGCTTTGTAGACATATATACTTTGGGTAAAAATTTCTCAGAATTGAAGAAAAATTAATGAGCTAAAAACTTAAAATATTATTATGCAATCCATATCATGTGTCATTTAAATATTACAACTTTATCACTTTGTAGATAAATGCAATTTTATTATTCTTTTTCAGACTAGACAAGTCATTCTGCACAAAAAAATCAAATGTTCTTCAAATTTTCTTATATAATTTTTTTAAGATCCAGAGAATGACATACAATAGCCATGCTTTCTGTTTTAAATGACTTCAGTAAGCACGTAAAGGAGAAAACCGACACAGCTAAATGCAAGCAACAGCTAGGCAGAAGCAGCCGAGAGAGCAAAACCTACCAGACATTCACAAGGTCAGGATAACTGGGGTAGCCTGATGGAAAGCAAACAAAAGAACTGTCATCAAGTCAGGGATTTGCAACATTCTGCAGAAATTGACTGGCTAATCCCCATTAAGACAGCTTGGTTAAAAGGGTCACAGCAGAGCAGAGCCTACTCTTGGGTGAGACTTGTAAATAAAAAAAAAAAAAAAACAGATAGCAATAAATAAATATTGTTATAAAATAGATGTTTACAATCATACAGCAGACGCCAATTGGGGGAGTCCTATACAGTCTTGCTGAATTTTATTGATCATGAGTTTAGGGCAAAACAAGACTTCCCTTTCCTAATGCAGGCAGTTTTAGTTCATAGGGTAAACGACAGTAGCCTTCATGTGAAATCGCTGGTCTTCCATTTGTTCTCAAGGACATGATGTTCTAGCACCTGTAGCTACTTGCTATTTCTCTTTCTCTTTGTTATGGATTTGGCAGAGAGTTAGCCCCAGCGAGGGCATCCTCCATCTAAGAATACACTTTCGATATGCTAAAATAGCCGATAACAGTTTATCAGTATGTTTTAAATTATCCATATTACTGAGTATTAATAGGTTTGGCAAGGCTTCTCTTTCTCAACAGAGAGTAAGACCTAAGTCAAATATTTAAGATTACATATGTATATAAGAGGGCTACTGATTTTTTGGGTTGATCTTGCATCCTGCCACATTAATGAATGTGTTTATCAGCTGAAGGAGTTCCCTGGTAGAATTTCGGGGATCACTTATATATAATATCATATAATCTGCAAACAGTGAAAGTTTTCTTCTTCCTTTCCAATTTGTATCCCCTTTATCTTTTTTTCTTGTCTTATTGCTCTAGTTAGAACTTAGAATACTATATTGAATAGATATGGAGAGACTCAAAGTGATGTGCTAGACTTTGTTGACTTCCCATGGGAAGTCTTACTTTCTCAGAGGAGTAGATGGGGGCTGGGAGGAGGTAGAAGGTAGAGGAGTGGGAGGGGGGGAGATGGAAATGGGACTTTTACGTAAAATGAGAAAATATTGTTTTAAAACATAAATAAATAAAATACAAAAAAGAGTACATATGTAATATACTAAACATAGGGTAGTGACAAAGTAGATCATTTGACAAAAATTACAGGTTTATATAAAGTAATATTCATAGTATATACAATGTTTATGTTCATCAAAACAGTTTAAAAATACCTTCAAGCCAGGCGGTGGTGGCGCACGCCTTTAATCCCAGCACTCGGGAGGCAGAGGCAGGCGGATCTCTGTGAGTTCGAGACCAGCCTGGTCTACAAGAGCTAGTTCCAGGACAGGCTCCAAAACCACAGAGAAACCCTGTCTCGAAAAACCAAAAAAAAAAAAACTTCAAAAGCACTCATGTACAACTCTGGGTATAAATCAAGGGTAGAACACATACCTAATGCAACAGAGGTTTTGTGTCTGATTCCCAGCTCTACACAAAAAGTAAAAATAGTTTAAAATTTTATTTTGTTTTTTAAAAATTGAATTAAGCAAGCTATAATAATACGGGATCATATTTTACAGAGTTGAAAATCTTCTTTTGCAAACTGTGAAGGATCACAGATATTACTGTAAATTTTTACACAAAACATCATGTGTGATCTCGCACCTACCTAATCACATTAGACAGTGCTTCTCAACCTGCCTAATGTTTCAACCCTTCAATACGGTTCCTCATGTTGTGGTGACCCCAACCATAAAATTATTTCCCTGTTGCTTCATAACTCTAATTTTGTTACTGTCATGAAAGTCAAAGTAAAAAATCTAATACACAACCCAAAGGGGTCGAGGCCCACAGGTTGATAAGCACTGCTTTAAGGGACTCATCGAGGGATCAGAATTTGTGATCTCCCACCTGTTCTTTCATGAGGTAGTATGAATCCTTCCACTAATATATTTAAAAATATTGAGAAACTCTATGTGGTACACCGGCAGCAATGGAGATCTGTGATTATTATTCATATAGCCAATAGTGTCTTCTCTAAAAAATAGTAAATAAGTGTTTGTCTTAAAAAATTTGGTGGCTTCATTTAATAAATTCTTGTTCATAAATAATGCTAAATTAATTGTTGGCTATGTTCCCTATTCCAAGTGATAGAACATACTTGGAAACCTTAAAATATATCAAGGTCGTCTATCCTGTCTCTGTCTCTGTCTCTTTCTCTGTCTCTCTCTCCCAACACACATTTACACACAACAGGCATATCTTATTACTTCCATATTTTGTATGGAAAACATAAAGACTGAAAAATGAATATGGTGTAGGATGCTCTCCATCATAAGCTCACATAACTCAGATGGAAGATTATAACAAATGGCATCCAATCTTCTGTTTATTCATCGGTGCAATTTGCACAAGTGCCTGAAATTATGGCATTCAACAAGAACAATGATTCTGGCCTCTATTTATTTAACAAAGATGGGCAATGAAGAAATAGCTGAGAACATTAGAAATTGTAGAGGAAAATCCAAAGTATTCCTTAAGTGAAGGGTACTAGTCTGAAAGGTCTGACTATATAGACCATGGAAATTATCTATGACAAAATAGTGTTTGAGATGAGACTGGAAGAGAGTAGAAAACAGAGTAAGAGTTACCATGGAGATGTCTAAATCTAAGGTAGCAGAAAGAAATATCATTTTATGTAATATTCTGAAATGTGTAAGTTCAGTATGAGATTACATGGGAAGATCTCTCCAAATTAGCTACAGCTCTCATTTTAACACAGTCCAATATCCGAAGGAGTTCAACTTGAGGATTGTCTTCATCAGATTAAACTGCAGGACTCTCTGTATTTTCTTGATTACTTATTTATTCAAAGGCCCTCAGTCGACTGTGAGGACTGACATCCTTGTGTAAGTAAACCTGTGCTGTATAAAAAGTCTAGACCAAGAGGAGCTAGAGAGCAAGCCAGTAAGCAGCATGCTTCAAAGTTCTCTGCTGCCGTTTCTGCTGCTACCTCTGCTTGGGTTCCTGCTGTGGATTCCTCCCCAGATTTCTTTTATTGTGAATGGTTTATTATGGCAACATAAAAGCAAAGTAGAACAAGGTCTTGAATATGTTATGACCGCCTTTCCTAGCTGGATGCTCTGTCTCGGGTGTTGGCTTATTATTTTTTTTTCTTTCCACCCAGTTCTTGGTTTAGCTTGTATCTTTTTAGCATTAGCCATAAATTAAATAATTAATTGATTAATATTAATAAATTAAATTATCAATTAGCCTTGAATTAAAAAGTAATGCCCCCAGTACTCAGGAACTTCAGTCTTCTCTATTTTCAGTTACTATCTCGCAAGCATACTCTGTGCGAGAGGACTCTGGTCAGCCCGAGAGTGGCAGGCGTGGCTCCTCCAGGCTTTGCTCTTTCCCTGCTTCCTTCTGCTTTGCTAAAAATCCTTACATTACATTCCTAAAGTTAAACGACAGAGTCTGTTCCCTTATTTGGACACTTTCTCTTCCTGTGGCAGACTATCAAGGTCCAGTTATCAAAGTTTTGAAGTATAGCAATCAAAAGTCCCCTTTTGGCTCACCTAATTAACATGCCTAATTAAAATGAAACACCTTGTCCTTTACCCTTGGACCTTAATAAATAGCCATTTTTCTACGTGCCATATCTGTCTTCTCTCTATCCCGAGACTGCCCTTTGTCCTCCCCTTCTCTGGGGACAAATGTCCCCCCCTTCTTTGTTCCCTTCCCCTTCTCTCTCTTTTTTTGATATTCTGTCTTTGTCTCTTATTTCCTGCCCTCTGTCCCTCTGGGGCAAATAAATACCCTTTGTGCTGGGAACTTGATCTTGGGGGTCCTGAGCTGATACTTTTCCTTCCAATATGAGTCTGTATTTTTAGTTACTGTGACTGTGGTGGCTTTTATGAACACTGTTACCTACATTACCCTCTGCATCAACAAACAACTAAAATACAATGAAGAGATGTAGGGGGGAAAAAGAAAGCTAAGCAAAACTCATCAAGGGTTTATTTTCAGAGCTTCATTTGACATGAAATTTTCTTCTTTGTCTCAACAACAATGCAAACAATTGCAGATAAATTTAGGTACGGAAACAACATGACTTAAAATATGCTTTAAACAAACACTTCCAAATCCATAAAAGAAAATGTTAACAAATGCTATTTTTTCTGTCAGGTCCTAGCTATCATCTTTTTTTTTTTTTCCTTAACTGTTACCTCACCTTCACATCCTCCTAAACATAAGTAAATACATTTTAGAAAAAAAAAATATTTTGTTTCTTAAATGGAAAACTTCAGTTATGAGGGAAGCTGTTTTGTCTTAAATATCTCTTGTTATTCATATTGATTTGCTGAAGAGAATGAAAAACTAAAGTTTGTGATAAAAACTTTGTATTTATTTCATGCCAAGAAAGATAAGCTATCTAAAACTACTCAATCTTTACATTTTTTAGTAGTTCAGATGGTAATGAAATACAGAACTAACCCTTGATGTTGGAACTTGGTTTCTGCGAGAGACAAGACTGTGACAGGAAAAAAATCCTGCTTGTCTTGTTGCTACAGACAGCATCCCTTTGCCTGGTGATGAAATTCTATAGTTTACACATGTGTTTGCCAGTTTGATTCTCGCTTTTTTTTCCAATTTTTTTTTATTGAGAAAAGGAAAAAAAACAAGTTTCCGCTTCCTCCCAGCCTCCCACCTCCCTCCTGCTCCTCCCACCCTTCTCCCCCTCCTCCCACCCTTCTCCCCCTCCGCTTTTTATCAAGACAGGGGCTGCTCACCACAAAATTACTTTTGGCTTTCCAAAGTCATCCTCATTTAGTAAAAACATTGGCTTCGGTTTGAAGCTCAAGGTACAAAGATAATTTGGCTCCAGCCCATGTGCCAACATGGTTATAAACAGACCTCATCATTTCTTTTACTGGCAAAAATTGTAAGCATTTCAAGGGTCTCAAAGGTGCATGCAGTCAGGAAAAATTGAGTGATGTTTGTCTTGGGCAAGGAAACCAGGCTTGAAGGGATATGGAGCAGAAATCCTGCCAACAGCCAAGCTGCAGGTATCTGGAAAGAATAATTTATTTTTCCAATTTACCTCGAGTTTTGTATAGTCTGGCTAAAGTAAATGAGCTATGTGACCTTGGGTACCATTCTCAAGCTCTCTGAATCTTAGTTTCTTCAGTTGTAAGGTAGGAATAGCAACAGTTAGACCACGTAATGCACACATACATAATGATATTGAAAACTGTATACTCATACACACATGGGTTTTGTTTAAAATTCTAATGAAACTGGAACCTTTCCCAGATATACCCTGCCTCTCTTCATTTAAGCAGAGGTTATTCTATGGCAAGCTTTTTAAAAATAAAATATTGCCTGATAATTTTTTAATAAAACAAATTGTGCTCCAAATTTGTTAAAATATTTTTATATTTTTCGTTTTTATCCTTTGTTTTTGCAGGAAATGTAAATGTTACGAATCATTGAAAAACAAGTTAATTAAAAAAAAAAGACTGGATACTTTGAATTGAAACTCAAAAGATTTCTGACATTTTGTATAAAAGTTAAAGGTGTACCTTGTACCTTAGGATGTATTTTCAAATATGTATTATAAAAATAATGATAGCATTCTAATGTTCTATCCTAGTTAGCAGCAGAAATTTCATTTTGTCCCAGTCTACCGTTCTGTCGAGCTGCTGCCCATAGTTTCCCGATGTTATCTGCAGCCCATCCCAACCCCGCTCACAGGGGTAAACCATTAACATTCCACCTCCTTCTAATTGGCTGACCCAGAGCTGGTTCGAACCACCAAACCACAGAGCTCCCTGATAGGCTGAAAATATGTCACCATGGAAAGTCCCCAACTGCTTCTCCTCATATTACATTATGATTGGATGTGACTCTGGAATTGTTTCGTTGTGGTTTTCCTCTGTAAAACTGGCTGCTGCCCCTACCCTAGGGATGCAGTTTGGAGCCTGAACACTTTCTGATAGCAGTTTTTTTTCTAAATAAATGTTTGGCTTGCTCATACCCAGCCTTTTGTGGAGGATTATTCCCGAATCCTCAGATACTAACATCTAGCATTTTTTGTTTAGTTAAAAGATGAAGGCATACTTCAGGAAATATCAAGTTCAAGCTGTGAAATAATAAAAGATAAATTCAAATTTCTGTCAATTTATTGTTCACCAAGCAACAAATCCCTAAGCATGAGTTTCTCTCTTTATTTTGTGCAAGTCAGACACAGAGTTCATTGCATTTTTCTGTTACTCAGAAATGATTCATTTAAACAAAAAGTATAATTTGAGAAATGTCACCAAAAAGACAGTAGAAAATTTGTAGAAAGATAGTACACCATGTAAAGTTCACTCCTGAACCTTTTGGGCACCAGAGCATTGTTAACAAAAGTGGCTTCTTCAGCTTTCCCACGTAGCTACTCTAAACACTGTTTAATTTCCATCTTCATCCTCCAGTTCCACAAAACGTTTATGCTTTGTTTCTTTTCTATAAAGAAAATTATGCAAGCAATGCTCAGCCACCCATTCAAGGATGGGTCCATCCTTCATAAACAACTCTTATTTCTCACTATTCATATGTAACACACTCCTATAATCTCAGCACTTGGGAGACAAAAGCAGAGAATTTGCTTCCATAAGTTTGAAACCAATCATGCTGCATGGGTAGTATCTAAAATTAAACAAAATGAGCAAGAAAGGTGATTAAGATGATTAGGATAAGTATGGCAGGATCTTCATACCAAGATTCAGTGTATTACATTTTAGGAAGTGTGACACTAATTCTGTGAGACCCATCTGGCATCTGATAACATGAAGGGGGGCCTGCTTGTTGGGGTTTCTGTCCTGCCCGGTATCCCCACAGCTGGCAAGCCCCAGAGAAAATCGCACAGAGATCTCCATAAGTCATAAAACTGATTGGCCCATTAGCTCAGGCTACTCATTAGCTCTTGTAGCTTATATTAAGCCATTGTTCTTAACTATGCTAGCCACGTGGCTCAGTACCTTTCTCAGCAGGGCAGCTCACATCTTGCTTTTTTGGAGTCTGGGCAGGAGTGGGAGGAATCAACTTTCTCCTTCCCAGAATTTTCCTGTCATCATTGCATCACCTCTACTTCCTGCCTGGTTTTCCCGCCTATACTTCCTGCCTGGCCAATCAGCGTTTATTAAAAACATGATTGACAGATTACAGACAATTCTCCCACAGGCATCCATACATAGAGGGACATTATCACTGTAGTTTCATCTAATAGTGCCATGGGTGGTACATTCATTCTCCTTTGTATAATAGCTCTCTTCAAACACTCGTACAGTTAGGAAATATGAGTCTAAAATTTTGCCTGCAAGGACTTAGAAGGAAATGATGAGAATTTTAGAAGATTCTCCTATGAACTAGGAAGTTCTTTTGAAACAGTGAGTCTTCTGCTGCTGTTACCATAATTCTCCCACTCCCAAGTATAGGGAGGGGTTATAGGGACATGGATGTATTGCAAGGCATCAAAGATCGTGACCTTTTAATATCCTGCTCTGACATGATCATTTCTTAAATAGTGAATGCTTTTATGTGATTCTTTATAGATGTGAATATTAAGCAGCAATTTTAACTAGACTAAAGAAGAGCACAGATGACAATGACAAAAAATACTTACCGATGTTGTTTATGCACACACACAAGGATACTTATACCTACATCTATGTACAGAAAACATTTGTTCCTTGAAAGGGGTTCATGAAATAATTTTCATGTCCTAAAATTGCAAAAGGAAAGTAAGAAGCAGAATTTGTCTGTGCACATAATAATATTAGGTGTGTTTAGATAACACTAGAGTCATTGGAGCTTGAAATAAGTAGTTTTTAAAGTTATGGTTTTAAATATAATCAACATGTAAATAATTGATGACATACGATAAAGCTGTGGTTCTCAGCCTATGGCTTGTAACCCCACATAGCCCTTTCACAGGGCTGATATGTCAGATATTTGCATTATGATTCATAACAGCAGCAAAACTGCAGTCATGAAATAGCAACAAAATAATTTTCTGGTTGGGGGTCACTACAACATGAAGAGCTGTATTAAAGGGCTACAGCATTAGGGAAATTGAGAATATTGGGAAAAAAGAATGTGGTCAAGGAAGAGAAAGGAAAATAAAAATCCTAGAACAAAGACTTTGTACACAAGTGAAAGAGATTATGGCATAGGACATAATATAGCAAAGAGTTAGTTAAAAGGCAAATTATGCTTCTAACGTTTAAGTCAGCACATCTTTTGTTTGCCCAAGATGAGTACTGAAATAAAGAGAACACATGAACAGGATGGGTCATGGAATACATTATTTAAGGGTTTTTGCATTCTCTTAAATATATAATAGTAAGAATAATGGTTATGAAGCTGAAGCAACAAGGTGCCACGGCATTGAAATAATGATCTAGCACCTCAGAAAAACATTAATGTCATTGCCCAAGTCAGATGCATGTATTGCATTGACAACTGAAGTCATTACCTTCCTTTAAATTTGGTTTATTTTTGTTGTTATTGTTGCTTGTGTTTTTAAGACTCCTCGGCTTCGTGTCACAGTCAGAAACAAGAATCCAGATTATGAGTGAGCACCTCGTGTAAGAAAGTTCTGACATTTCTCTAAGTTGCTGTGCTTTAGTTAATATTTCTGGTTGCTAGTAGCAAACCGGTCAATATTTTAGACAATTTGAGAAGAGGAAAATACTAGAATACTTTTTTTTCTTTTTTAAGTTAGTGTTTGACTTCCACTTGTAATTAAATGCTATTAACTGTTCCTTAAGCAACAGAAGAATGAGAAATCTAAACAGTGGCTCACAAAAATAAAATTAGCACATTTTAATATTTCAGCAATGATGGAACCTTCAGAACGTCAGCTGACTTCTTTACAGTGATTTATATGGAGTCTCCTTTCTCCACACTTATTTTCCCCCTAGTGAACTAGTTTCCTGCCACTTCCACACAGATGAATTTGTTTCGTAGATTGACTCCTTCATTTGAGTCTCACTAGAAGACTCTTTTCTGCCCTTGGCTTTTCAACCTCTATTATTTCTACCTATTTCCCTTCTCTGACCATACAGCACTATTGCATGTCTTCAATTATTTATATTCAGATGACTTTTACAATCATAACTTCAGGTGTTATTCATTCCTGATCTTCAGAGCCAAAAATGCTTGCTTATGCTTACTTAATTTACACCTACTTGGTTCTAGATAACACAATAAAATCATTTTTTGGCCTGTTGCCTTCTCCCTTATCTTATTAATGTCACCATATCCTTGTATGCTTCAGAGAGTGGAAAAATGGAAAAATATCACTGGCTGTTTCCTTCTACTTTCTTGTGATTTTACAACCTCACTTGGTCTGAGAGCAGCTTGTTCAGCCTCAAAACTGTCTCAGAATCCTGCTCATCATTAACCAGCTATGTCACTAAATATCTCCTGATTAGTAGCTGTGGGTACAAGCCAAACAAGAATGGAAAGAAAAAAA
>NC_022028.1:4854974-4878124 GCF_000317375.1 Microtus ochrogaster | reverse complement strand
GGGAAATTCACATATGAAAAATACTCTAAGATCAAATCATTAAGTTCTACAGCTTCAGAGTCACTGAGAACAGACCAGGCCAACCTCCTTCAGTGAACACCACAGGCTCTGGGGAAAGAGACCACCGAAAGTAATCTTCTTATCAATGTCATAGAAGAGGTGAAAAAATCATGCAGTAGTTTTCAAAGTCTCCTTCCCAGAAACCATACATCTGACTTGGACATTGATGTTAGTGCTTTTCAGAGGTGCTAGAGCATCATCTCTGTGTATTGGCAGTTTGTTATTTCAGCTCTATAACCATTATTCTTACTATTATATATTTAAATGCAAACCCCTTTAAAGAACCTATCCCATGATCCATTCTGTTCATGTGAATGTGCTCTCTTTATTTCAATGCTCATCTTGACCAAACCAAAGGTTGCACTGGCTTAAATGTTAGAAGCACAATGTTGCCTTTAACTAACTGTTTGCTACATTATTTCCTCTGCTATAATATCTTTTGCTTGTGTATAAAGTCTTTGTTCTAAGGTTTTTCTTTTTCTTTCCCTTTCATGACCACATTTCTTTATCCCAATATTCTCAACCTCCCTAATGCTGCTGCCCTTTAATACAGCTCTTCATGTTGTAGTGACCCCCAACCAGAAAATTATTTTGTTGCTATTTCATGACTGTAATTTTGCTACTGTTATGAATCATAATGCAAATATCTGACATAAGAGCCCCGTGAAAGGTGTATTTGGGGTCACAAATCATAAGTTGAAAACCACAGCTTTTTCCTATGCAACCAATTATTTACATGTTGATTATATTTAAAACCATAACTTTAAACACTATTTATTTTAAACTTTTAGTTTTTCCTTGGGTCGCTATAAATATAAACTAATGATTTAGATGAGATATATGTGTGTATGTTTGTGTGTAAATAGAGATTTTTCTACTTCTAGCTTAAAGACTTGAAACCAGCAATTATGAAGTGTTGTGGCTATTCCCTACTGGTTTGTCTTAAACATAGTTAATGGTAAATTATAAATTATGTTTATGTGCATTGTTATGTCTTCTTTACAATATACACTTTTAAGCTATGTAAACCTTTCTCCTAGGGAGTCACTTTCATTCAAAATGGCATTATTGTCATCACATGACTCCAAAGCATTACCTGCAGCCATAACAGCTAAATCTCGTTCTTCAGAAAAAAATATATCTAGCTTTACATGTTTTTACAACTGAAATACATTTCATTTTCATAATTGATTATCTGAAGTTTAAGTATTTCTACTAATTATATAATATAATGAAATCGATGTATTTTTCTAGCCTAAAATTCTTCATCAAGTAATGCCAAAATATTGATAATGTAGAGCTATGTTATTCTCAGTATAGTATGATTGCCAAGAAATAAAATCTTTTTGCCTGTCTTAATTATTTCTAAAGATTGATGATTCCTGTATCAAATGATTTTTAAGTCCCCTGAGAGGAGAAAACTTCAATTGACAGCATTCCTCCATAAGATTGGGTTGTTAGCAGGCTATAGAAGATTTTCTTAATTAATGGTTGACTTGGGAGGTCCCAGGAGTGCCACTCCTGGGCTGGTGGTCTTGTATTCTATTGAAAACCAGATAGAGAAAGCCATGGAGAGTGAGACAGTAAGCAGTCCTTCTCAGTGGACAAGGAATCTGCTCCAGCCTTCAGGTTCCTGACCTGACTGAGTTCCTGCCTTGACTTGCCTCAATAGGCTGTCTCAGGATATGTAAACTAAAATAAGCCCATTCCTCCCCAAGTTTGCTCAGTATTTCATCACACCAATAATAACCATGGCTAATATACTACCTTACCAGGATTAGGTTTTGATGCTTGTTGTAAGCAAATTCTACTAGGTTTGTTTATATTCTCTCTCTCTCTCTCTCTCTCTCTCTCTCTCTCTCTCTCTCTCTCTCTCTCTCGTGTGTGTGTGTGTGTGTGTGTGTGTGTGTGTGTGTGTGTGTGCATGTGCTGACATGTGAAAGTCAGAGAACAGCATTCAGGAGCTGATAACTGCCTTTCAGTATGTGGGCTGTGAGGATGCAGTTCAGGTCATCATCTGTCTTGGCAGCTCCACTAAGCCTGATGAAGCATCTTTCAAGTCTGGTATTTTTTTTATTGTTGCTGTCATTTTATTAAACATTGTTTGAATGTTTATAGTTTATTTACTCTGTACCAAACTTACAGAGAGGAATTCAAAGGTATAAAACACTGAAGACATCATTTTACCATTAAACAGAGGCATGGCTCTTTCAACTCCAAAGGTTTTATTCTCTGTGTGCCTAACAATTCCTAGACAAGCATCTACTTATTAACACTATACTTCAGGGTAAATATGTTCTAGTAAGGTGATATATACATATTTCTAAATATAACCCACTCAGACTGTGTAATGTTACTTATATGTGTGTATTAAATTTATCAGCTCACCAAAATTTAGAATCACAAAGAAAGTTTCGCTTAATGATCTCCCTAGAATGCCTCTGGATAAGTCTTTGTCTTTCGGGGATTGTTTTGATTATTAATTGATATGTAAAATTTCACCCTATATGGGTGCAACTAGTTTGTGAGCTGCTCCCTGAACTGTATATGAAGGAAGAGAGCTAAGCATGAGTAGCTTGGGTGTATAAGTTTCTCTGCTCATGTCTGTGAATATTCTATAACAGCTGTCTCAATCCCCTGTCTCTTTAACTAGCAATATGAAATGTGTGCCAAATAAATCCTTTCCTGCCTTCCACTGCTTTCTGGGGGCATATTTTAAAGTAACATAAACTTAAGATACAATGTGTTACTTCAAAATTGCTAATGAAAGCCGGGCGGTGGTGGTGCACGCCTTTAATCCCAGCACTCGGGAGGCAGAGGCAGGCGGATCTCTGTGAGTTCGAGACCAGCCTGGTCTACAAGAGCTGGTTCCAGGACAGGCTCCAAAACCACAGAAAAACCCAAAAAAAAAAAAAATTGCTAATGAAATCCCTAAAGTGACTAGAATTTCTATCTAACTACTTAGGTTATTTTACTATTAAAGGAACATTGGATGTGGTGAGTTTTAACATTATTTTGACAAGAATTTTACCTACCCAGGTTTTGATTTGGCTGAGAGAAGCAACCAATAGGAGGTGAGAAGTCACATGTAGCCACTCTCTGCCCACCTATGGTAAGGAAAACTCCCCATGTCAGGACCATACACAGTGATGAACTCTGACAGCAGTCATTCCCCACTGTAACATTTAAAACTAAAATCAAAAGAGCTTCCCCATGGATTTGTTTAGTCAAGAAAAAAATCCAGGTTTGAATTCTCTACTTTAGCTCTGTGTATCTTCTGCCCTCTGTCTTTCTGTTGTGTAGGTCCGAAACCACGCCTGACTGAAGGCTGTTCTGTGAATTTATTTCTGTCTGTGTCTATGTCTGTCCCTCTTTGTGTCTGGTGTTGCGTGTGTGTTTCTATCTGCCTGTTGTATGAATTGTGTGTGTCTGTGTGTGAGTGGTGTCTGTTGTGTGAACTGTCTTAGAGAGTGAGTTTATCTGTCTAGCAGAAAGTTTTGTTAGTGCTATCCAATAATGCATCAGTCTTAAACTAAGGAGATATTTAAACACTTCCACTTGGGATTTTTTAACCAAGAACCATTCCAGATTTGTATTTCCTACTTCTTGCTTCCTGTGTCTTCCCTATTGTCAGCAGTCATGTGAGTCTAAACCTGTGCCTGCCTGAAGGCTGTCTTGTGAGTCTGTACATGTGGTGTGTGTCTGTTGGATAAAGTCTCTGTGCTTGTCTATTATATGAGTTGTGTATATCTGTCCCTAACAAAGAATTTAACTCTGTATTTATTGAACAGCCTGGGAAGCACCACATGGGAAATGAGTGGGATCCTCTACAGAACTCTGTAACAGAATTTTACAAGGGATTAAGTCACAGGCTGGAACTGGCCCAGATAATGGACATCACTGTTTATCAACCAATTGTCATAAAGAGTTGCCTCCAAACTTTGTGGCAGATTTTAGCAAGCCTCTTCCAGATTTTGTATTTTCAGCTTTCAGAAAATGATACTCATGGATTACTTTAACTCAGATGCATGGAAGAGTACACAACTAAGGTTGTAGTGATGTATTAGCTTAGGTTGTAGAGTTGATTACACAGGAAATCCAAGGCAAGTAGCAATTGTTGTTACATTGTTCTCCTAAAAGGTGCGTAAACCAATCGTTTTAGTATACAGTGGCATACCAGTTTTAGGGGACTTCAAGACCCGATATTAACTTTGGTTATGAGGTTCATCAAAGTTCCATTCTCTTAGAATATAGATACTTTTAGAACATTCCATTGGCATGTTTCAACACAGCAGACTGATGGGCAGTGGCCTTTCTAAATCAGTCGCTTCAGAAACTGTTCTATTGCCTGGTATTGATTTGCCACATTTTATTTTATTTAGAACTTCATGCACAGCCACTGTGTCTAAAACACTCCGACCCCTTACCCCATTATCAAGCTCCTCTTGTGCCAGTCTTTCTCAAACTTACAGGCTTTATTATTGAAACACAAAATACAACCTTCGGGTCCATTTATTAATATTCATTTGTGCATGTGTATGGCACTAACCATTTGAGACTGGACATCCTCTGTGGGAGTTCAATCCTGGAGTAAACTGCTTTTCTTCTAAGCAGCCATGGATCTTCCTGTGGCTTTGTTATGAGTTATGTTACAGCTTTTTATCTAGAGTGGGATATGTACAATTTACCCTGTCACTGTTGGCATGTCAGTTGTTTCCATGGTGATCTTACTCTGGGAACCGTGTTGCCGAGCTCCCATGAATGTGTTTTCCCTATCTTACCTAGGAATCATTGCCTAGCAACAGGCATATGAGGTCTCTGGCTTTTTCATGCTTTCTTCTCCCCTTCTTTCCTTTTCCCTGGGCCTCAGTCTAGAAGTTGCATTGTAGATGTATCAGTTGAGGGTTGACATTCTTTCTTCTCTTCATTTCTGGTAGTCCTGGATCTCTGTAAGAGTCTCCATTGATTTCCAATGAAAGCTTCTTTAAGGAAAGGATAACCACTTATCTGTTGTTATAAAGGGAGACTTTAGGATACAGTTAGAAATTATATTGGTTTAGGTAAATGGTAGTAATGGGCTGTCCTCTGACTCCCCAGCCATAGATAGATGCATAGGTTTACGATATCAGACATGAACGCTTCCAACAAAGAATGCCTGAATTCCAAACAGACAGCTGTTGCTTACTCCAAGATAAAAGAACGACATTTCTACCATTGGAGAGATCTCACAAATCAGTCATTTTTGTGGTGGGTAGATTTTACACCTGGCTAGAACCACGAATGACTTATCTCCCTAGGCAGCTTATATAGCCCCTTTGAATAAGAGCTAGCCCTCAAGGAATAGGCCTCCAAATCAATTCCATATCAATCCCTCCAAGCCCTGTGTATCTGTGGTGTCATCAACAACAGTATCTTACCTTTAAGTTCTAGAAGGCAACCAGTGATGTGACAGTAACCTACATTATCATGGGAAACTCTTGCCTTGTCTAACCATCATGTGGGGAGGTTTCTCATGCCTGGCACTGGGGTTTTTCCATAGCTATCAGAGAGAGCACCATCACTCTATGTTTGAATTTCCTTCCTCCATCCCCAACTTCCAGCCTCCTGCACTACCTCCCTCTTCGCTCACTCCTCTGAAACAAATGCCCTAATATATCTGCTAGGGATATACATTTATATTTTGAGCTCCAATATTTTATATTCTGGGGTAAAATCTGCCCCTCCAAAACATACTCACTGTTCTAGTGGCAGAACTTAAATCTGTTCTTATAAAGAGGAACAAGATCTCACTCAAAGACATTAGCAGCCTCACAGCATGGAGTGAAAAGGCATGGATGCTCCAAAGGTGTGAAAAGAACACTTAGCTACATCATAATCCATAGATATATCATAATTCATAAAGACATAAAGCTGCATACCCAATAACCAGCAGTAGAACTGTTTATAAATACATTAGAAGGTCACCCTACCCTAAATCTGTAGTGTTAATATGATGGCAGTCTTTTCTGAGAGCAAAATCACATCTCTCTGAGGCTGAGTGCTTTGAATCTGCAGAGAATGGCACGCTAGCCAATCTTCCCATTTGCAAAGGTTGCTTTCATGACACAGCATTTACCACCCTCTGTGTTGGAAAACAAACAGCAAGCATTTTCCATCATGTTTTTGAAAATATGATCTGAGCTACACTGCTGGAAGTATAACTGAATATGGAAAAAATGAAAACACAGAAAGAGCCATTTTCAGTCTAACATTTTTAAAAAAATCTAAATAGCATTCAAACATGCCAGGCATGATGCCACATTTTTGTCATCCCAGTACTTATGCAGGGTCAGGATGACAAGAAGGCTGAGGCCAGACTGGGCGGCACAGTGAAATCTTTTCTGCAGAAAGGCAAAACAAAACAAAATAAAGGAAAGCATATAAACTTACACATTAACTGTTTTGTGCTCCTCAAAACACCCAAGAGAAGAAGAAGAAAGATGCATATTCTACATCTTAGCAGGTAAGAATTCAGCTAAAATTTTAGCAAGCCAAGTGGGGCTAAGATATCAAGCAGAAAAAAAAAATGAGGTGACAGACACAAAGACATTAATACAGTCTTGTAAATTTCTCCCCATAGCTTTTATCCCGGGTCACAAAAAAAAAAGTTTGGGGAGATGGGAAATAAAAAAGTGGACAGTACTAAGTGCTGTGGGTAAATGTGAGGCGTGGATATACTGTCAGGGTGAACAGTAACCTCTACTCTGTACCTTGAATCTTCTCTCACAGGAAGACAAGGCCTTAAATACTGCTATCAGGTGTCTCTCAAGTTTTATGGCAACATGGCATAGGCTATTGTCATCTGAGAGGAAGGATTCTCAATTAAAAATGCCTCCTTAAGATTAGGCTGCAGAAAGCCTGTAGGGAATTTTCTTAGTGATTGATATTATAAGGACCAGTCTCTTATGGATGGAAACATTCTTGGGCTGGTGGTACTGGGTTCTATAAGGAAGCAGGTTGAGCAAGTCATGAGGAGCAAACAAGTAGGCAACACTCCTCCATGGCCTCTGCATTGGCTCTTGCTTTCAGGGCCCTACCCTCTTTGAGTACCTATACTGATTTCCTTCAGTGATGAACAGTGATGAAGAAGCATAAGCTAATTAAACTCCTTCCCAAGTTACTTTTGGCCATTCTATTTCATCATAGCAAAAATAACCCTAAGTAAGACCAAAGGACATTGATCTATTTTAACCTCATGCTCTAAGGAGAATTAGAGACAAAACCCTTAGTTTACTGGAGAAGAGTTGGGAAATTCTCCAATCCTAGGCAAATGGCAAAATATCCATTACTGTTTGTAATGCTGTAGAAGCAACTGTGACAACTGATAAAGAAATTATTGAGTTTTCTTGATTAGAATCCCATATTAAGTAAAGATCTAATGCAATAAGGACAGGAGGAAAAACTATTTCACTTAAGAAGTCAAGAAGAGAGAAAAAGAACAACAAAAGCCAGCTGAATACCTGTCTGAAGTTGTCCCCCAAATGGTAATAGAAGGGGTTTTCACAAAAGACTCTCAAACTGCCGAGAGTTGGGGCCAGATTAGATGTCAAACAAAGAAACATTGCTCATCTGGCTAGGACAAAGCTGCATCAGTCCTCAGGATGCACACTGAGAGAGCATTACTCTCTTATACACTTTACCTATATGCTCACACAAGGGACACTGGTTATAGAGTTTATGTGAGGGCTGAAGGAATTAAGCCTTAGAGTCAAGCTTACAGTAAACACCACTAATCTCTCAGTGTTTATGCAATAACCTAAATGAGTTTGGCAATGCTCAAGAAGGTTCAAGAGCTTGACTCCAGATTTCATCTACAGCTCAAGGCAGAAGAAATAGTGTGAGCCAAAAAACAAACAAATAAACAAACAAGGCAGCAAATCATACCTCCTATCTTCATTCATTTTCTTGTTGCTATGATACAGTACCTTGAGAATAAACCAAAATTGTGAGCCAAGTCAAAAAATAAATAGATAGATAGATAGATAGATAGATAGATAGATAGATAGATAGATAGATAGATAAAACAAACCCAGGCAGTATCTCTCTCAAATTTCTGTTTTACCTTCTAACATGTCTGTTCATTGGGAACTTAAATTTGAGAATTTAAGATATGCTAGAAAGATATATCCATAAAATTGTTGCCTGTATTTTTTCTGACTGTATGTCTCTAGTCAATAAAGTACTAAAAAATCATAGCCACCAAGATTATAAATGGCTGCAAAAATAACTGGTAAAATCAAACATAAATTCTAAGAGTTTGGCCATCTCCAGCAATATGTCTCACTCTTCTATTTGCCCATGTCTTCTCTTAGTTTTTATGCAATAAAAACTGAGTTTTTGAGTTTGTTAGTTATGGTTGCAGTTTTGTAGATAAAAGTCCCTTAGGCCCATTCTCACTGACATATTGTGTTCACTCTAGAGCCAAAGTTTTCAGGAGTTCATTGTGATGCTCATTGAAAGAAACTTTCCTAAAATTAGATTCCCTTCAAACCTTTCTGTCTGGCTAGCCTCTCATTGTGCCAGCTCACTTCCTTCTTTGATATATATTCAGATGACAAGAGCTGTGCTCTTTGCCAGGCTGCCTTTCCTATGAATCACCCTTACATCGGAGCTTCCCTCTCTTCTGTGTTTGTTCAGCTATGACACAATCTTTCAAGGCTTGGGGTCTCTGTAATATGTGTTCAATGTGACATTTCTGTATGTGTCCTGAATTAGAAGACTCCATTTGCTGGAACAAAATCAGTGCTTCAAGCTTAGCTTTCTCTACAAACTATAACTTGTACACATAAAAATGAAAATAAGGCAGTTATCTAAATGGGACTACCCACACTCATCAGGACTACTTTAATGTCATATTTTAAACAACAATCTACTTTGTCTTGAGATTACTTCTCTTAAACATTTCATAAAATATTTTTGTAGGAAAAATGTTAATATTCTTTGCTAAACAAAACAACTTAAAAAGTTAGGATTCTGAAATATGAGGATCTAAATATGAGCAAGATCTCAAAGGTGCAATAGAGGCAAAGCTGTACATAGGAGTCAATTTAGACATTTTATCTCTGTCTTTTGCCAAAGACCTAATTGCTTCATAATGAACCAACAAGAGAAACAACAATTCCAAGTGAACTGCTGACAAGCTAAATGAATGCATCTAATTGGTGTTTGGAGAGGCACTTTCTGCCTGTTTGCTGAAGGGCATGCTCAAGAATAGGATAGATGTCTTCATACGTGACTGGACTAAGTAGCTATTGTCAGAACGTAGAAATGCATGGAATTTGCAGGGAGATAGACACACATTAATAGCAATTTTCCTAGTCTTATAGCTGAAGTTTTCTGATTGGCAAAAATGAAATATTAAAGAAAACTACCTTTCCCTCTCCCAGCAACTAATACTTGTCATTGTCTACACCGTTTGGAGTGAGATTTCATGCTCAATTCCCTTCTCTATGGTCAATTTTACACAGCTTAGGCTTGTGCAGAACTTGTGCATGCTGAAACAACCCTTGTAAATTCCTATGTGCAGCTTCCCTAATATATAAGAGGGCACTGGTTCCTGTAACTGCCACCACATCTGGCTCTTAAACTCTTGAAACCTCTCTTTCAGAATGATCCCTATGCTTTTGGAGGAGGAGAAGAAGGAGGAGGTACAATAGCCCTTTCCATTAAGGACTGAAACATCTACAGTCTCTTAGTTTGTCTTACTTGGCTAGATGTGGGTCTCTGCGTGTATAAACATCAACTATAAACAGAAACTTTTCTAATGAGCATGGAAAGGCACATTAATCTAAGCCTATAGTGATAAGTAATTAGAAGTCGGTTTAATACTATAGCTTATAATGTGTGCAGCCCATGGTTCATGGTTCAGTAATAATACCAGGTTTGGGTTTTATCTTGTATAGTAGGTCTTACTTCTAATCAGAAAATAGTTGATTACTTCTGTGACATGAGTTTCTCTAAAAATCTCATCGCTAGTAAGTTTGTCACACTCCAATGGAAGGTCACATATCTACGAATATTTAGGCAGCACAAATTTGTCTTGGTGGGGGGAAAAGTACACAATATTGGGTGGATGGAAGGTAATACTAGATCTGGCAAGAGTTCACAGCTGGGTGAATATGTTTTTTAATTTTTTTTTTTTTTTTTTTTTTTTTTTGGTTTTTTGAGACAGGGTTTCTCTGTGGTTTTGGAGCCTGTCCTGGAACTAGCTCTTGTAGACCAGGCTGGTCTCGAACTCACAGAGATCCGCCTGCCTCTGCCTCCCGAGTGCTGGGATTAAAGGCGTGCGCCACCACCGCCCGGCTATGTTATGAAATTCTTAAAATACTAATAAATATTTATAAAACATGACACATGTGTCTTCTAGACATGAAAGAATCAATTACAAAACATGGCACATGTAGATTGCCTGTGTATTCTAGACATGATAGAATCAATGACCTGGATTACATAGCAGAAACAACTGCATACAAAAGAACAGCACATGACCAATCTGTCAACATTCCATCATGAATGGGGTGGGACTCTGGCTCCTCCCCCTTAGCTGAGACGTTATTGAAAGTTGCTGATTGTCAGTTTTAAGGATGTGGTCTCTGATAGGTTGACATGAACTTGAAGGACTGTGGATGGAAGAAGTTAGATCCAAGAGAATTTAGGGGGAGGAGTGAGCGGTAAGTATGATCAAACCATATGTATCTCTGAACCCATGTATTATGAAATTCTCAAAGAATAAATGAAATATTATATTAAAAAGTCCTTTGAAGAATAACTGTTAATTTCAATTATAAGGTAGGTGAATTATTCTTCACATTAGTTAGTACACATGATATGGTCAAGAAATTTTATTAGAAGTGAAAACTACTTTGGAAAAGGAAAACATCTTTCTTGGGATTTAAACATCTATGTTCATATTAAAGTGAACAAGGGAGTTTCCTCCCCTACTTCTTGCTGTATTTTTACTGCTGTGTAAATGCATGCTGGAAGCAGAGATTACAAATTAAATGGAGAGCTAAACCTCGTTAAAGTGGTTTGTGAAATAAAGTACAAAATTTAGACGCTTATAAAATGATTTGAGTTTTGTTCTCTAATCTAGTTTTGTTTATGTTGGGGGAATCTTATTAAAGTGAGTCACTGTTCATCTCAGGCCCTGCACAAATGGTGTAATCAATTTGTTTGTGAGTCATTCTGCTTCCCAAGGCTCCTTGAGTTATGTAAGAATTAAAGGGGAGCATTGTTGTTGACAAGCATTTAGTGTAAAACAGAAAAATAATGATGTTTAAAGTGACAGTACAGAGTAAGAATATTAGGGATTCGGAAGAAACCACGGAATTTACCGAGTCGTGTGCACGCATGCACTGACACACTCAACCAATGAAAACTCAAAAGGAAGCTGCCTTCTCTGCTGAGACGGCATTTGCAGTCCTTCACGGTGAGCCTTTGAGAATCAATTCATTTGAAATGAAAAGGGAAGTTTTAGGAAATCAACAAACACCAAGCTATTTTTAAAATTATGAATAATTTTATTTTTCACTTTTGCTTATATTAGATTTATAAAACATTCTTAATATTCCCTTATGGATGAGAAATTGATGTTGATATGTATAAAGACCTCCACACACACATATAAACGTGTGAGAAGATTAATGCCTGAAGCTTCTGAAATGTGGGGGTATGCCAAGCCTCTTTCACCAGCTCTAAGTTTGCTGCTCATCTTGTGGGGATTGCTCATTGCTTTTCACACAGTATACTTTAGATGTGAGAACAGTCGCTCATTAAGATGCCTTTATGCATGTAAAAATTCATATCATATCTATCATATCAAATTTACAAAATCTGTATCTTTACCATACCCATGTACGTTGAAGTATTTGTAAATATTTACATTTGATTGTTATAAAGTCTTTGAATTTTAAATCTAAGGTAATAAAAACAGTGTCATAGAAAATAAACTATAAGTCACTAAAGCTGTTGATTGGCATTCTCATCTTGTTCTGCTTGACATGTTGGACAGTTGATGCTTAGAGTGAATAGGCAGAATTGTTATTTGTAGTGGTCAGTAGCTGTTGAAGCTACTTAAATTGGTGCCTTTATCCCCATGATCTGACTTTATTACTGACAAACATACTACTGGTTTCTGCAAAAGTCATTGATTTGCTGGCACAGTGGTTCTTTATGGTGAATAAAAATAGTCATTCCCAGACTCATAATGGCATCTTTGCTGCATCCAGGGTATTTCCTCTCATAGCACTGGTGACCAGGTGATTGGACTTCAGAGTAGTCTTCTTTTACAGATATCATCCCCCAATGCTTCTCTTTGGAGTTGGGTCCATTCATATAATTTCTGCTATTAGATATCGTTTTCTGAATAAGAGACATAAATATCTGTGCACACAGTGATTGTAAAATAAAATAGTAATAAATGTGGCATTAAACAAGAGACTTAAGAAACATGACTAGTTTCAATCTTGAGTGGTCTTAAAAAATGGCTATTTTTATTTTAATTTTTTCCATATTAGTCTTTGAGAATTTTGATCTCGTTTTGATCATATTTTGATCATAGTCACTCTTTTCCCACTCCTCCCAGACCCATTTCTCCTTTCCGTTTATTTATTTATTAAAGATTTCTGTCTCTTCCCCATCACCGCCTCCCATTTTCCTCCCCCTCCCCCAATCAAGTTCCCCTCCCTTGTCAGCCCATAGAGCTATCAGGGTTCCCTGCCCAGTGGGAAGTCCAAGGACCACCCACCTCCATCCAGGTCTAGTAAGGTGAGCATCCAAACTGCCTAGGCTCCCACAAAGCCAGTACGTGCAGTAGGATCAAAAACCCACTGCCTTTGTTTTTGAGTTCTCAGTAGTTCAGCGAGTCCGGTTTTATCCCAGGTTTTTTCAGACCCAGGCCAGCTGGCCTTGGTGAGTTCCCAATAGAACATCCCCATTGTCTCAGTGTGTGGGTGCACCCCTCGCGGTCTCCTTTCTTATTCACACAAATGTATGTCTTGCTTTTATGCCTGTTCAGTTAGTTTTGCTCCAGACATACTCTTGAATGTGTGACCTACTGCTGATGAACCTGACGGAGCCAATCCCTTGAAGAAATTGACTCTTTCTCCCAACATCTATTTATTGTCAATAGCTCCCCAGTTAGGGGAGGTGCTAACATCCATACTCACTCTCTGTGCTAGGATATCTTTCTGCCTTAAGCAAGGTTCTAATTTATCAAAGGAAATTTCAATTCAACAGCTGAATTTTTCTTGGAGGAAATCAAGAAATGTCCAGCAAGATGGCTTAGCAGGTAAGAGCTTCCAAGACTGACAGCTTCAGTTTGGTTTCTGGGCTGCCATATGGTAGGAGCACAAGCTCTTGCAAATTTCTCTACAGCCTTCCAAATGAGTGCCGTGGCACGCACGCACGCACACACACACACACACACACACACACACACACACTCACACATACATGGGAATATACATATGCACAGACACACTACATAGACACATACAAGATGCAAAACTGTAATAACAATTTTATAAAATAAATATTTTGAATTAAATCATGAAGCCAAGAAAATTAAAGGATAGTAGAGTGAAAAAATATAGGAGCCAATTTTTTCTTCAAGTGAAACTATAAGAAGTAGAATATTTTAGTATATATTTGTGAAGTATAAAACAAAAAATTAAAGTAATTTGTCCCCCAAATATACTGCTCAATATGGCAGAAAAACTTTAAGTGAGATGAGAAATATAGGATCATCTATTCTAATTATTTACTAGACTAATGATAATTTTCTTCCATTTTTTGTTTGTCTTTTCCTCATTTCTTTAAGGAAATTTTTCATTTTTTCTTTAAGGGACTCTATTATCTTCATAAAGTTATTTTGAGAGTCATTCTCTTCTGCTTCATCTGTGTTGGGATGTTCAGGTCGTGCTCTTGTAGAATAACTAGTTTCTGGTGCTGCCACATTGCTCTTTATGTTGTGGAATGTATTCTTACACTGCCTGCTACCCATCTCTTCTTCCTTGCAGGTAGGGTCTGGGGCTGATGATGCAGGGGATGGTTGTGGGGAGGATGCTGCTGCCTGGTTGCTGGGGCTGCCATAGGTGGGTGTTGGGTACAGGTTATGTCCATGGGGGCTAGGGCCTAGAAAGTAGGGCTGTTCAGCCAGGAACTCAGACACTCACCCAAGTAGAGGTAAATTTACAAAATATCTTTCTTAAGCTCTTTGTATCTGTGTCTCTTAAAATGATTTTCTAAAATAAATAGAAACATAATAATTGCAGAATTTCTAAAGAATTGCAAGTAAAGAGAAAGTGTTGGGAACAAAGGACATGAGGGCCAATTTGCAACTGCACAACATGGCACTGGCAGGAAGAGTTGACAGGAATCCATTAAAATGATGATACAACCATAGGGGTGAGTGTGAGCCAGCGCACAAGATGACTTCTACGAAATATGAGGAACCACAAAGCAAAAGTAATGATATGTTATATAATTATTTTGGCATAATGCTACTTTGATGTGATTCTGTATTAATAGGACCTTGAGATCAGAGGTCTTAGCCTCCAACTTTGCAAACCTGCCTATGTGTGTCACATCTGTGCAACATGTATATTGGTCTACACATGTGTCTATAACTTGTTGGGTGATGCTCATGTGTGGGAGTGCTTGCCTGGATATCTCTCAGCATATACCTGTGTATGTGACCTTCAACCTGAGAAAATGAATTATGTCTTATGCCTCCAGATCTACTCTTTGATGCCCTGGCCTTCTTGGTCCTCCTGCTTTCAACTTGGACCTCATGGAAGGCTAGGAGGTTTTCCAACACTTTTTAAATTTTATTTAGTAGATTATAACATATTTATATCGTTCTCCATTCACTTTCTTCCCTCCAAATGGTCCCAGAACCCTCCATGTTCTATTTCAAAACAATTTTTTTCTACCCTAACACAAAATGGGACCATGCTACCTTACATAAGTTTAATCCTTTACTTCAGTGGTAGAATGTGTTTGATGTACTTATTTGGACTTTTAATTGAGTTCTGCATAAAGTATTACATAATACTTATCTTCTGAAAGATAAAAAACTTTTGTAAAAGATCTAGAAGAAGAAAGTCCTTAACTCAAGTCTGTTATAAGGAAAAATCTCAGTTGTTAGAGAGTGGTCACATCAGTGGTCTGACCCTGCTTGATTTCTTGTAACTTGCAAGGCTGAATTAAGACCACGAGGAATGGGCACTAGGAGACAAAATCAGACTGAAAAGACTGGGGGCAGAGCTAGCATGGTGGACCACACCTGCATTTCTATCATCTAGAGGCTCTAACTATTATACCTCACCACATGGTTCATTCTTCTTTCTTCCAGGCTTCGTATATAGTCTTTCCTGCTGATATATTTCATGGCTGCCTAATGTGGCTTTTTATTCCTCTTCTCAGAGGACTTTCCTCCTTTCCTCAGAGCCGTTTTAAAAACTCTGATGTTGTTGAACTAACATTAGTAAAGAAATGTTGTCCTTTCAAGTCGCTGTCTCAGTGTGCAAACACATTTGTGCTTGTGAATATGCCTGTTTGAATTTTCACAGTTGCTTAAAAGATAGATGAGGTTTCCCTCCACACCAATCCTTTATCTTGCTAAGAGTCAATATCATACATTTTCTTGCATTTACAGCTTCAGTGTACTCAGCTCAGGTCTACATCTCCTCTGGTCTCACAGAAAGAACCTTGTAAACTTAAATGAAAATGCACACTTGGTTAGGCAGGGGAAGCATATCTATATATTTAGAGAAAGAAGAAAAATACCACCCTGGTTGACTGGTTGAGTTTTTTTTTTTCAAGTTGAAGAAATTCATAATATTTAACATTGCAACACTGTTTTGTTTGATTAAAATATTATGATTCTTTTAATATTTTGGTTAGCAATAATTATGCCTGTTGCGACTGAGCCCATTTAATAAGCATGGACAAAAAATTCTACAGGAGTATGATGCCAAATCAAAAACAAATACCAGGTGATAATGAGAAATCATTCCATTATTCTAATGAGCATTCTTCACTGTCCTCAGGAAGTGAGTAACTTTCTACTCAGTGTTATAGGGCAGGTTTAAATTTACTCCTTCAAGCAATGATTTTAATTTTTATATATTTTTTCTATTATAGTTAACAGCATAAGCTACATACATATTGGTGATAGAAGAGAATAGGGCTAATGGTAGGTTGCAGACAAAGTCGCTGGAGTTTATTTTAAGTTTCTGCTGTTTAAATAGCCCCAGTAAGGTAGATTCTTTGATTGTGTTATTATGCAGTCTGGGGAAAAGACAATAAAACCGAATACCTGTAATTTAAATTTAGTTTTAAGGATTGTGTGTGAATTTTGCAAATAAACACATTGCATTAGTGTAGCTGACAGAAAAATTGCAAAGAAAGAGTTTTCCCATACCTACATCGTTTTCTGTCCTGTTATCAATGTATTTAGCATGAGATGCTCATCACAATAAAAAATGCCACAGAGGAATTGTTAACAATGTCCACATACTCTTTAGAGTTCCTTAGTTTCCTTCTAATTATCTTTTATGTTCCAGGATATCCACTAACACCCATTTTGTACATAGATACCATGTCTATATAAGTTCCTCTTAGCTGTGACAGTCTCTCAGATTTGTTTTTGATGACCTTGACTGTTTGGGTAATATTTTGTAAAATATTCCAAAATGAAATTTTTATGAGTTTTGTTTGTTCGTGTGTGTGTGTGTGTTTCTTATGTTTATGTCAGGGTGGTAGGCATTTGTGAGGAATCAACACAGATAAATTACAATTGTTATCATAATATATAAAAAGATGAAGACTAGCAATCATGAGTTACAACTTGTCTTTGATATTGACATTATTGACATGGTGTTGGCGGTGCTTATCTTCTCTCTCATCAAGTACCTTTGCCCATTCTGTATTTTACTCTTGGGGAGGGGATTTCCATTGCAACTCGCCCTTACAGAACTAGGAAGTCACACCAGATTTTGAAAGCTGGGCATCTGTATAAATTATCTGAGATTATACATGATTTCTTATCCTTCTTTATAGATGTGTCAGCTTTTTATATATGAAAGTATTAGCCAACAAAAATTAACTTTAGGCTTAGATTTGTGATCCAGTATTGCTTTAGCTAATATGTTACCAAAAGAATCCCAACTTTGACCTTTGGGGACCATTTCAGCTGGCTTCCGTAGCTCCTTGACACTCCTAGAACTTTATATAGCACTCTCCTAGTTTGTAGAACTACCATATCCTCTTTTTTTTTTTTTTTTTGGTTTTTCGAGACAGGGTTTCTCTTTTTATATACTGTTTACCGATTCCTCCAACCAGACACCTCTCTATATACCTTGAACTGTTGTTTTTTAGAAGAGTAAAACATCAAAAATAGCTATAAAATGTGTATTGTTTCTCCTTTTAGAAAATACAATATGCTTAGTCAAGTTAAGATTTACGTATGCCTGTATGTTTTGCTAGGCAATTAAATTCTCACTGAAAACCTAGCAGGTAGACGTTGTAAGTACCCTTATTCTACAGATAAGAAAACAGAAGCAAAGGAACATAAAACTACTTGCCATTTTGACTAGCAGAAAGAACCAAAAAAAAAACTGAACAATGTTCTTTTATTTTAATTATATTCAATTACACTTTGCCAAACTTTAGTCTTGTGTCCAGTCCCCTCTGCTTTCAAGTACTGTCAATTACTTAATATCTTACCTACTCTTCACAATTTTCATGCTGTAAGAATTCTCTGCTCACCCTCCTTAACATGCACTGTGCATTTTATTTCTTTCCTGAATTCTTCCTTCCTTCAAAATCTTCTTCTGTACTCTACCTATTCTTTTGATATTTTACAGATATATGACTCTTGTTAGTGTCTTGTTTTTCCTGTTAATAGATGTTTTTTTGAGTTTACTAACCTCTGAATTTTCTTCAAGTTTAGTTGAACCTAGAAACATTTAATAACCAGAGATTAATTATCATAGTCACAGCAATGAAATAAATAGATCGTGATAAGGACAAGGAACAGAGATGTGTTATTAGTTGATTATCTTTTATAAGAATTAGCAAAAGGAGGCCGGGCGGTGGTGGCGCACGCCTTTAATCCCAGCACTCGGGAGGCAGAGGCAGGTGGATCTCTGTGAGTTCGAGACCAGCCTAGTCTACAGAGCTAGTTCCAGGACAGGCTCCAAAGCCACAGAGAAACCCTGTCTCGAAAAAAAAACCAAAAAAAAAAAAAAAAGAATTAGCAAAAGGAGAAAGGGAGAAAAAAATTGTATGTAGTGCTAATCAAAGTCTCCTTTGGGCACCATGAGGCAATTTAGACTGCCTAAATAATATTTCAAATGGTAAGCAGGGAAAATAAATTCAAAGGTTAAAAGTCTAAAATATTAGAAACTATTCATCCTAAGAAAAGTTGAAGCAAAATTAAGATAATTTATTATAAGCGAATATAAACAAACCTCAAGTAAGAATTTAATCCCTTTTTCCCTAAAAACTGTGTTTTGTGAAATTTTCCAAGGCAAAAATAATATGTAATACTTAAAATTAAGAAATGAGAATGTATGTACTAGAAAGATTTTGTTTTCATATCTTAAAGTGACAGCCTAATGGACGGTGGAAAATAATGTTGAGAGATGTTTCTGTCCTGCCCAGATTCACAGCCGTTCCATCCCAAAGAAACACACAGAGGTCAACATTAATATTAAACTGGTTGACCTAGTAGCTCAGGCTTCTTATTAACTCAAAATTTACATTAGACCTTAATTCTTGTCTGTGTTAGTCACATCGCTTGGTACCTTACATCAGTGCGGCATTCTCATTTTGCTTCCTCTGTGACATCAAACTGACTCTTTCCTCTTCCCAGAATTCTCCTGTTCTCATCATTCCAACTCTACTTCTTGCCTGGTTGCCCCACATATACTTCCTGCCTGACTACTGGCCAATTAGCATTTTATTAAAATAATACAAGTGACAGGATAAAAAATAGAGTTTAAAATAAAGTGACATAAAGATAGAAAATAAACAGAGTCTGGATGCTGTATATTATTGTGTTTACTTTGAATTTTTTACTGTGAAGAAGCTAAATAGAGAGAGACATTTCATTGTACAGACTGCTAATCTGAACAAACATAAAGGTATCATGACTTTAAATCCGAGTCTAAGGATATGTTGCTTTGTAAAAGAGGTTCCTCTTTTGTTTCCACAAAAGATGAGAACCTATGGATTCCTTCCAGACTATTGTGGTTTCATGGGCCAAGACCCTTAAAAGGTTGCGATAAACACACCCCAAAAATTGCACCAAACAAAAAGCAGAAAGAAGTTTGGAGAGAACTACACACAAATTCTCTAAATGATTGTTTATAAATGTTTGCTTGGATTTAAAGGGGGATATGATATAGTGATGAATACTCTATATATAGAGATGGAGAGATTCTCCCCGCCCCCAATGATTTGCCCTTCACTGCCAGCAACAGACTCTCCCCCTTACCAGCTACAGCGTTCAGGAAAGTGGGTCCTGTTTCTCACCTGGGCAGCCCAGCAGAGCTGACACTGGCTACAGAGGAACAGGTAAACTGGCCTTGAGGGTGAGAGTGGGCCACGCACCCTTCTTCTGCCATGTGGCAATGAGGGCAAGGGAAAGATGCCCTTCCACCTCTACCCTGCCACCTGTGGTAGGCCAGAGGGCTAACCTTCACCTTACCAGCTGTAGCACTTGGGAGAGTGGACCCTGCACCTTGCCTGGTCAGCACAGTAGAGCTGACCCTATTGACAGGGAAAGGTGAACCACCCCAGAAATATGAGCACAGGAGTTTGGTCCCATCCCTCATCTCCTTTATGGTGGTGTGGGTAAGGGAGAGATGACCTCCCCCTGATGTCTTTCACTGCCTGTAGCAGGTGGGAGAACTGTCCCTGCCTCTTACCACCTATAGCATTTTGAATAATGGCTCCTATATCTCACATGGGCAATAGAGTAGAGCTAACCCTAAAGATGTAGATGTGGGAGAACCAACCCTGAGGATGTGAAAGCAGGGGAATGGTCCTACCCCTTGCTCAACTAACTTCAAGGGGTGGACTAGCAAGGACAGTGCTGGAGAGCTCACCCTGGTGGTGAAGACACGGGAGAGCTGGAGGGCTGACCAACCCTACAACTACCCAGGCCCTCAGATAGGGTTATGAAATGGCCCAGTCCAACATCCACTCCATCTATGATCTGCTGGGGCATGTGAAATTACCAGTACTAAAAACCCAAACTTTAAGAATCTTCATGACACAGGGCTACAATAGGATATCCAAGAGGAGTCCCAGTGAAGGCCCAGTAATTGACAGTGTAGCAGAAAACAGAGGCCTCAATCCAGACCAATGGCTTTGCAATGAAGAATTGTACATAAAGATATATGAATAAAAGGGTTTACTGCATGACTGATTATGTCACACTATGTCTTTCAAGATGTGATTTTTTTCTTTTTTCTCTTATATTTTATTTTATTTTATGGGGGGGATTACAAGGGCAGAAGAAGGATATGAACAGACAGGAGATGAAGGGGATTGAGACGCATGATGTGAAAGACACAAATAATAAATAAAAAGAATGTTTAAATTGTAAAATGAATAAGTTGGGTTGAGAGCTATTACATGGACTAACCAGGGTTGTTTCAGTTGAAATGGCTTCCTTCACTAATGAAGAAAGCTTCCTAAAAATGAGTGCAGATATGAAAAACAAGTTAAAAGGGGAAGGATATGTTGAAAATAACCAATAAATGCATTTAAATATATTATTACATTGAGCATGGGTGCCTGTGAATGCAACTTCAATATTTTTGCCAAAATGTATCTGAATATAGTTAGTTTGAATCCATCTACATAAGCTTTCATTTTCTGATTTCATCCTAAAGTACATTTTTTTTCTGTCCTGTAACTTAGTCCAACAACAACAATAATAATATATGTACTTAATAAAGATTTTCCAAAAAATATTAATATTGCCACACTGAACTCAGATTATTTACTTATCTAACTCATTGGTCTCTCTCTATTTGATGACACAAGGTAGACAAATCGTGAGGATAGGCATAAAGGCAAGCTACATAGGTCGACACAATTCTGTGTAAAAAGATGATGAGCTGATATTTTTATTTGTTATCAAGTGAGGAAATAAATTTTAACATGGGAAGGATATGTTTGTTTTTATGAAGATAGGGTTATGATTTAGCAGCATAAAGAGGCACCTGAAGAAGCCCAGCAAAGAAGCTGAACTCAGAAACTGAGCTGAAAACATAAACTAGAATTTGGATAGTAAAAACAATAAAACCACGGTTTTATATGAAGCAGTAAAGCTGCAGCAGTGCTAGGCCAGTGAAGGAGTCTCCTGTGAACTGTAGAGAATGCTCAGGGGTGGAATGTGAGACATAAGGTTCATTGAAACTTACAGATCGAGAAACCGATGGGGCAAAACCTTACTCCAGGGAAGTTAACAGGTAAGAAAAACTGATAATAAGGTCAAAGCGAGACTAGGCAACTCACAGCTCCAACCCTCATAGCACTCTTCCTGGTAGTCTGGTGGGACGAACTAGGTGAGAAATATCTATGTCCCTCACGATGCTCCATCAATAACACTTGCACTCTACACAAGGACTGAGAGATGGCCCAAGAGAGGTCACTCTCATCATAGCTCTTCTTTATGTCCTGCTATCTGTTGTAAGCATTGCTTCTAAAATTGGAATTAATAAGCAGTGGTACCCTTAGCTCGGCTTGCTTTGTCTCTTTATGACTGGCATCCTTGTGAACAGCTGAGGACCTCAAGAGCTTTTTCATTGATATTACGTTGCTCCATTTCCAGTACGTCAGTGACTCATTCTGAGCATTCAGGATTTGATTCTACCTGATCCACATTCATTCCTCCCTGAAATTAGCTAGAGGCATGGCCATTTGATGTTATACTTTTCTTACAGATCATGCATACATATGTATATCTATAAGTATATATCTAAATCATATTGACATTTTCAGGTATTAGTAAAGGCCAAATAGTTCCCCTTCTGGAGTGGAAAACCAAATCTCTCTCTTAAACACTTCCTTTATTGGACTTTCAAGTCCCAGGCCTTTATGCACCAATACTTGTGCCCATGGCCAAGTGCCAGACAACTAGTGATAGTCCATCTGCTTGAGACTTTCCAAAACATTTAAAATGCTCCAGTTTAGAATGAAGCAGTATAGAAAGACAGGACATAATTGGTGGGGGTGAAAAGGAGGTAGGAGCAGAGCCCCTCATCCAAGAATCTGATTAAAGCATCTGGCAAGTAGAGAGGCAGGAATTCCACAGTATAAAATTTCTATGAATCTCATTGATGCAAAAGGTAATGCCCTCAATTCTAGAGCAACCCTGTTGGCTTCTGTCTTTGCTTTATCTGTTTATAATTCATATAAAGCAAGAACTGAATTTTGTAAAGGTTAGTTCTGACCTTTATCTACATGCAGTGACACAATCACGCTACCACATCCACAGTCACACACAAAGGAGAAAAATAATCATCCATATTTCCCAGATGTGAACTCTGTGAGATATTACAACAAACAGCTTAGCAAGATGTGCTCAACAGTGCAATTGTAGCAGGAATGCCTGGGAATAACCAGCCAGTTTCTGATTGTACTTAAGACCCACCTCATGAGATAAAATTCATACCTGGCATCATGACTGTTCCAGGATCTATGGCGATCAGACTTAAAGAAGAATAACTACTGCTATTTGACTACATTGACAAGGATTAAATCAACTCGTAATAATTCTAAAGTATATACAAGGGTTAGGATCTTTCTTAATGTCCACCAGAAAAGCTTCTATTTGCAGTTGATGGTGATCAAAACAGAAACCCGCAGCCAAACAGGTGCAGAGAATAAAAGAACATGGTGTAGTCAGAGACTGCTCTCCATCGCTTGGCCACCCAGACATGAATTATCACACAGAAACTATATTAATTGCAACAGTGTTTGGCCAATAGTTTAGGCATATTTCTAGCTATATCTTATATCTTAAATGA
>NC_022028.1:4849815-4854749 GCF_000317375.1 Microtus ochrogaster | reverse complement strand
ACTGGCCAAAACAGCTTTATTCATCAATCAATAAAAACTCAGTTCTAAATGGTAAATATATACTGCACCCCTTTATCCAAAGGCTAAGGATAATTATAGAAGAGAGGGTTGAAGGAGTCTAAGAGTCAGAAGCAGTGGATGACTACCAAGAAATAATGTCTTCTAGACACAGTAGGATAGGTGCTCGTGTGAACTTAGAAATAATGTTCTATTGTCTCATTAATAGAACTTCATGTTGAAGGTTTTGTTAAATATTATAGTAATTATATTAATTTATTATATCACATTGAATGATAAGTAAATTTCTTTGTCATTGAAAAAGAAGTATAATGTTCCCCTCCAGGATGTCAACTAATATGTACATTTGACATAAGTGTACTCTATATGAGAAAAAAAAGTGTTTGGACCTGATAATGGCTTTTAGAAATTTATATTGAGAAACAAATGAAAAAGTGACCAATAGTATCTGAAGTAGAATGGGTTACTATGCATCTCTTTCCCAACTTGTAAGTAAGTCACCCATAATGATATGTGGGATAACAAATAATAAGTTAAGTGGGAACCTGGATGGTGCAGCAGAGCATAATTAAGATGTGGTTAAACAGCGTCATTTTAAGGCTCATCCTGGATAAGTAGAAGACAGAAGCAGACATAGTGGAAGGTTTGGAGGAAATAGTAATGTAGTTAGAATTCATTTATGCATTTGCCTCGAACTTGAAATTGAAGATTTGCTCCCTAAGAGGGAAATGTCTGCAGTAGTAGAAAGACAACAAGCCAGGCTGGAAAGATGGTTTAGCAATTAAGAGAATGTACTGCCTTTTCAGAGGAGTAGAGTTCAATTCCCAGAACCCACCCCAGGAGGCTCACAACTGCCTGTAAATCCTTATCTACAGGTATCCAATGCTTCTGACATACACTGGTGCCTTCACACACTTGTACACACACAAACACAACAACAACAACAACAACAACAATAATAACAATAATAATAATATTTCTTTCAAAAACAGTGATTTCTCCTCCAAGCCTGCATGACTGGAGTTCAGAAGCTTTTATGACATTTTCTCCATTTTTTTTTCCTTTTGAAAGGGAACAAAATCTTAGTTAAAGAAAAGTAAAAATCAAAGAAGATAACTGGCTGTAATGAAGAACTGATTCTTTTTAAAAGAGATAGAATAAATATCCAAAGTAACAAACTGGGTAGTGAGGGAAAGAGAGAAGAGAATGGTACAGAGGTGGGCATGAGAGAAAACACAAACTGTCACACTCAGTTTCTGCAAAAATGACTTGCAAAACAAGGGTAAAAGATTTTGAAAAATCAACTAGTTTTAGCATTCTAAGTAAAAGCTTGATATAAAGATTTTGTGGCTCCAAAACCACTCTAGGTTTATATGAACTGCAGAGTTGATATCTCTGTCTACAGTCAGGTAGGGATGGAGTAGAATGGCTGAAAGTACAACCCTGCCTGCTTGGAGCACTGATTATCTTCCAGATTTTGATTCGTCTGTTTCTTAGATCCCTGAAATGGAATACATGATTTATGAACTTTTATTCACTTATTAGGATTTTCCTTTTTTTAATCAAAAAATGTAATGTTTTAAATAGAACCCTAAAATTAAATTCACGATAATGAGAATACCAGGGACCAATTGTGTAATTCTGCCATGAAGAGAACTAAGAGAGTGAGTAACAAAAAAACTAATGAAGGGAAAGTTTGATGACAACACATGTCAATTATTGAATTTATATAGCTGTATCTAGAGTCCTAATATAACAATAGTTTAGTTTTTTGAGAAATATCTGCCTTCTCATCATTCCTAATTTGTCAAAGTCATGACTTAAAGGACCCTAAGTTACCCTATGTAATGAACAAGCAGAATGTTACTTATGACATGTGGATAACTTGATAGTCAACCCAAAGAAACCATCTGCCTTTAAAGCTCCCGTCACTGCATATTCAGGTTAATGCATATAAAACTTCATATTAATTAGGTAAACTTGAAATGCATCGAGCTCCACAATCCTGTGAGACAGTACATTAACACTATGAATCCATAAGATGTGGATACTTTTCTCCACATTAAAACCACATAAAACTGTAGATGCTGTTGCCTTCACATTGTAAGGTTATCTGTTACATCAATTGCATTCCATTGTTTTGAATGAATTCTTATTATTGAGGCCTTTACTGAGTATCCAATACAGATGAGAAATTTCAAAATTTTGTATTTTATGTCTTATTTGGAAATGATGATTAAGAGATCTTTTGATACTATCTTCTTTCTTCATGCAATTTTGTGTGTCATAAAATAAGAACTTTAGTATTTTACTCATGTGAGAATATCTTACAGTTCCTATCTTTTATGTTTTCATCCTACAAACACATATTAAACACTGTGCTAGATTTGGATTGTAAAATGATTCATAGTGGTGCTTGCCCTCATTTGGCTGGTACACTGGAGGGATGAGGATATATATATAAAATACTTGGAGCAGTTGGATGCTAGAACTGATAAACTAAGCATACACAGTAGACAATAGAAACTAGGGTCTGTGTACACATCAAGAATGTCTCCATAGAGAAGGAGTGACTGAGTGAGTATGTGGGGCACATGATCCATTACTGAAACGCAGTCATATTGGCAATGTTTAAGTTATTTGGAGATAAATTTGGGGAGAGCTCAAAGACAAAGAAGTCTGCAGTTGCCTAAGAAAGTACTTTAAAAATTGTCATAATCGTATCTGGAACTCTTTAGAGATTCCACAAAGCCACTAAATCAAAAGTTATACATAAGTCAGGGATTTTTATATATCCTATTATAATATATATATATATGTGTATATATATATATATATGAAAATATAATTCTGTAGGTTTAGTAGCAGCGGTAATATTTGCGTAATTTTTGGATAAGGGTTAAACTGGATACTATGTCAGTCATAGCACATAAAAAATCATTTATTTGTACTTTGTAGCAGAATAAATCTTTACCATGAACTGATAGAATTCATAAGGCATGAGACATTATGAGATTTTCTATCTTATAACAAAATGTGAAGAAAGTTAAAGAATTTTGTAAGGCAGAGGCATTTTGAGATTCATTGTGTTATAACTAAATATAAAGCGAGATGAAATAGAGAGACAGCAATAAAGATCACCATTTATTAAAGGAATGAAAGAAACCTGAAAGGAATGTGTGATGATTCTAGACTTGCTGCTAGATGATCCTAAAATTCTCTGATTCTAAGATGTAAAACAAAGACTCCATAAATTCTACCTGCTAAACATTATACTTTGTAGTTTAAATTTTTATTTAGTTCATTCTAACTGAAATTATTCTAGCTTCTTTACTTATCTAATTCATTCAATAATAATTCTGGTTTTAAAAACTTTTAAAACCCAAATACCACATTCATTTTTTACAAATATCTTCACTCTGTAAGTATGTGTCCTTATGCATGCATGCATAGGTTTGGCTGTATATATTTTTATGGGGGCAGACATATATCTGGGGCCAGAAATCAAAGTTGGATGTTTTCATCAATTACTATCTTCCTTAATTTTTGAGACAAAATAACTAAACCCGAAGCTCCCCAATTCTGTATGAATTTGTTAGCTAATGAACACCCGGTATCCTTCTGTCTCACCCTCTTTAGTATTGGTAACACAGGCATTTGTTACTATACCCAGAGTTTTTATGGTCACCTAGGGTCTTAATTAAAAGCATCATACTTGGGTACCAGGCACTGAACCAACTGAAGCATCTTTCTAATTAACTTTCATGATCTTTAACAGCCTCTGAAATCCATAGCGTCACTCTCATGTTCAGTTCAGGAAGCTAGGCTTAAGGAAGTTGTACTTTCTGACCAGGATCATAAGGTTGTATTGTGAGGAGACGTGCTGGACTCTAGGCCTAATCCACATCCTTCCATGTCCTATAGACGGCAAGGGCAAGTTGTGTGCCTTCTTCCTGTCCAGAGCACATGGTGGAAGCTCTCAGGAGGCTACATGATATCTGTGAATCATGGTCGCCACTTGAAATTAATATGTATTGATTCTAATCACAGCCTTGTTCCTAAGCACTAGTAAGACTACATCACCATGTCACCAGCTGTTTAAATATTTAAAATTAAAAGTAAAGATTAAATACATGAGAGTTACGGGGCAGAGTGTGGTGTATATGATATTCGGTGGCAACACTATCTCTAGCGTTTAAGTTTATATAAGCACAGAATACACCCAGATAGGCTCTTTCTAAATGGTGTCTTTGTGGTACACATTCACATTTAATCTGTTTTAATCTTAATCTGTGAATAGGCTGGTAGTTGAAGAGAAATTTCTATTTCAGGAGTGAGACAAAATAGAGTACAAGCCTTAAATAAGCTTATATAAGTTACCACTCAATGCACATTTTGCTTACTAATGCAGAATTGTACTGAGGCCCTCCAGCAGCCACATACTGACCACTTTAAAGGCATTTTCTCTTGCTCTTTCTTGTTGGGCAATGATTTCAAGCATTGATTTAAAAAATTACTATATTTTCTGGAGAAATTTAGGGATAATAAAAATGTGATATTTTTTGTCTTGTTCTTTGCTCTAGAGAAGCATCAAGTGACTTGAGTTTCTATCAAAACACAGGGAAGTGGCTACCTCCAGAGTCATAGTTTTGGGAGCTGTTTCTCTTGAGTACTCCCTGTGGCTATTGTGAAAGAAAAGAGAAGAAAATATGAAGAAGTTTACAGGAAATTTGTAATCATTTAGTTTACAGAATGTTCTGAGAAGACCCTGTGTCTATTTTTATTTATTTATTTAAGAATTTTGCCTCCTCCCCGCCACCACCTCCCATTTTCCTCCCCCTCCCCCGATCAAGTCCTCCTCCCTCCTCAGCCCAAAGAGCAATCAGGGTTCCCTGCCTGTGGGAAGTCCAAGGACC
>NC_022028.1:4846175-4849013 GCF_000317375.1 Microtus ochrogaster | reverse complement strand
TGAGAAACCGCCACACTGCTTTCCAAAGTGGTTGCACAAGTTTGCATTCCACTATTAAAACAGGCCAAGGAGACAGTGAGAGCATTTTATTCTCCCCGTTAGCAGATCTTAAGCTTCCTAGACCAAACATGAGAGTGATAATATGTTTCACAGAAGCTTTACAGATTATGGAAGTTAGTTGGGAAGATGTCCTCGTTGGGACAGTGATCTGTAAACAAGCTTCCTGATGCTGCACTGTGTGGTGACTCTACAATCACCCTTCAGAAAAGAATACAAGAGGATAAGCTTCTCCTTGGGAACACTTTCCTTCTATAAGGTTTTATGTCTTTCCATAACTGCATGCTGGCACAATCTTCACTGTGACTGGGTATATACAGCTAACTTACTTATAGGTCCAGTTAAATTACAATTGGTTATCCCCAAGATATAAGTACCACTATTGCACCCTTGGGCACATCTTGCCATTCTGGTCATTGCTTTGGTCTAAAGGGGCTACAGCTGTGCAGGACTACTGACTTATTGCTTACCTGACTGGCAGCTTGTACAAAACCTCTGGAGGATTATGGCAGCTAGCCCTCCAGAAAGAGTTATCCATGTCAGATACATGTTAGGCTCAGCTCTATTTCTTCAAGTTTTATGTGGGAAGCATGTGCAATCGAGTGGGAATGATGTACATACAGTACTCAAGCGTGAAATTCCCAAATAAAGCGAAATAGCTGTCAAAATTATAGGTAATTGTGTCAAAACTTAAGCATGAATTCTGAGTAATTACTGATCATTTACTGAATCTAGTATTTAATGTAAAACTAAATCTAAATTTGAAGATTTTGTAAATATTCCTAGGAATACAGAATGTTGCTGTTACTTAGCACTGACAAGTCCATTTTGCAGACTTTTTCATACATTTTTACACAAGACCATATTTATTAAAGAAACATCTCAGTGGTTTAATCCCCTCTTTAATTACCTGTGTTTGATAGTTTAAGAATAGAATTTCCTTTGTTCCAGAGTTGATCCCATAGCAAAGACACTAATTTTATTTCTTTTGTGAAACATTTTGTTTTAATTCCTTAGGACTGGGCAGTGCTTGTGTAGCTAATGCTTTTATTGCCTGATTTCCCTGCCATAAAAGTTGGTAAATTTTGTGGAAGAAAACTTGCTGGCAATCTAGTTAAATAATGATTAAGCCAAATATAATTATTAATTAGGACCTACTTATATTTTCCCAGGCAAAGATCTAAGATGAATATGATTATTATTGTGAGGAACAGGTGACTATAAACATCCTCAATGAGTAGGTGTTGAGTCAGATTGGAAAGTGAGCAACTTAGGGAAATAAAACTCAAACCAAAGGAACTAAAAGAAATAAAAAATGGAAACAATGGAAATAAAAATAAGTGACTAAAATCCTTTGCTATGTTAACCAGTTCATGGGTAAGCTGAGAGATATATTGGGGTTAGATTAAAAGAATTTCTTTCCTCTCTTTGGGCAAGAATTCTGACCTTGACACAAGCAGACTTGGTTGTCACTTAGAACCTTTGGCAGTAGGGAGTAGTGATTTAAAAAGTTAAAAACCATATTTAATTTGTAAGTCATAGGACTTCCAACAAATTTGTGTAGAAGTGATAGGGAGTAAAGTTGGCTTGCTGACTGTGGGAATATCAATAGAAGTTAATGCTTCTCTGTTTCAGCACTGAAAATCTGAGGTAGTCTACTCAGTCCTGTTGGCCATGGCCACAATTCTGAAGCCATGGTGTCTGAGATGAAAGACTCCACCTCCTGCTATGTGTGAGTTGTGAAAACACAGGCATGGCATCAAAACTCTCCACTTTGTTTTCCACAGTCATTACATAGAGATAAGAATTGTACTTCATGTGAGCTTTAACAATGAAATGTATCATGTATGTATATTATATGTGTGTTAAAAGCTAACCAATAAGTATTACATGAAAACTTTTATAGAATAATCATTAGATGATATATTCTGATTCATTGTATTATTGTTCTACCTAACAGAAAATATATAAGAAACCTTATACTTTATATATCAGTAAAGGGTAGATAAGCAAATATTTTATTACACATGCATTCAAAGATATTTTAAAAGCCATTGAGATTTTGCATTTCAACCAGTGAGTTTACAATGGAATCATCTGAAGCCTTGGCAGACATCAATTATGTGAAACAAACAAAAGGATCTGGTATTTTCTATGAATGTGAGCTTAAAGTTTTCTGAGACATGTCTATCTATACATATTTAATGATCAGAATGTAAGACAACAATCAGAATCAAAGAAAATAAAGTTTGCATAACCAAATATTATATTACCACTAGGACAGCAAAAAAATAGTATTAATAATTAATAGCAATAATATCTAATTAGAGGAACAAATCTATAAATTCAAGTGTGACTTTCATACCATTGTTAATAGTACATATGATATCACCATGTTTAAAAACATTTGATAGTATATAGTGAACATGAATTTTCTATGACATCATAATTTTATATATTTTATTTATATAATTGGTAAGTTTATGTGCTAAAACAAAAATTTTAAAGTGACAGATACCCATGGACATTACCATGGATAGGGTTGGGAAGATAGCTCAGTTGATAATATGCCTTCCTTGCAAGCCTGAACCCCTGTGTTTAATCTCCAGCACCCATGCATAAAATAAAAAAGCATTCTTGTATTCTCGAAGCTGAGGTGAGTGGTTCTGAGATAAGCTGATGTCTGAAGCTCACTGGTCACCAAACCTCTCCTACACGGTGAAGGATCTAGTATTTTTTATGAATGTGGGCTTAACTAATATCTAATTAGTACCTCTAATT
>NC_022028.1:4839865-4846075 GCF_000317375.1 Microtus ochrogaster | reverse complement strand
GATGGGGGGAACTTGGGGAAAAAGGAGGATTGGGATAAAGGAAGGTTGGATAGGGGAGCACGGAAGCACAATTCTTAGTTAAGGGAGACACCTTAGGGTTGGCAACAGGCAATGCTCTTAACCTCTGAGCCATCTCTCCAGCCCCTGTTTTCTTTGATTTTGATTGTTGTCTTACATTCTGATCATTCTTTCAGGCAAATGAAAGAATCTGTAACAAACAACAGCAAAACAGGTATATAGCACTTGATAAATGATACCCAACATTATCACTGTATCTCTTCATGCGGATACATAAGAATAAACTCACTTACACAGATGCCCCTGAGCATACACACATGTGCACACACACACAAATTATAACAGATAAAGTGTAGCATAGTCACACAATGGAATACCATGAAATACTGAGACTGGAAAATACATGCTTCTTGCAAAATAAAGATTAATGTTATGCACATATTGTTTAAAAAAATATCATAGACACAGAAGGTAGCTATGCTCTCCACTATACCACCAACACCACAGGTAAACTTTCAGATAGGGGTTCACATTCACCATTACTAAGCAGTATACTATTCTATGATACTCAAAGTGGACATAGTTATTTCTTTGGTGAAGAGTTTTGACTGGAATTGAGAAAAAAACTTTGATCAGAGGTGTGAATTTTGTGGAATTCCTTTAAGGCTGTATATCATTCTCCACATATAATGTACAAAATAACATAGTTAAAATGATACATCTCAATAGCTAGGAGAGTTTCTATAATCAACACCTTCAAACTTCCTTTCTTCTGGTATGGCAAGTGAAAATACCCTCTATCATATCTTATTTATAATTACATACTTGATAAACACAGGAATGGGATATGTTCATCTGATAGTGAAAGTTAAGGAAATGGATTGTTGTCGTTGTCCGAGCTATGGACTAATCGTGCAAACAAAAACACTAGAAACAAAACATGTGTTTCATCTTTCCTTCCACGTTAAGCTAACGTTGGCCATTTTCTACATGTACGCTCTGAATTTTTGTGAGTTTTTGTCTGTTTGCTTCTGTGTTTTATTGATTTGATTTATTTTTATCTAGATCATCAAAGTTTTCTTTTTCGAGTCTATGACAAAATACCTGAGACAATCAATGTAAGGAAGGAAAGGTTTATATGTAGTGGATGCAGTCAGTCCCAGCAGAGAGGGCATGCCGTGGCCACTCCCTGTAGGTGGCAGGGAATAGCAGACCTTCTCACATAGCAGGGTGAGAAGGAGCAATCAAAGAGCAGAGAGAAACATCACAAACAGAACCACGCTGTTCATTCACAGGCCCTGTGACCTTCCAGAAGAGCACTGCCAGCTGGGACCAAGATGCTGAAACAGTTGTGTGTATCATTTACAGTTCACATTAAAAGTATAGCAGACAGACAGACATAAAAACAGTGAACACACTGATTCAAAGTGCACTTTGGGGGCAAGTTAATGCTATACAGTGATGATTTTTCTACATCAATAACAATCCCAAAGTATTGTCCTAAATTTAGTGCCCTAGAAATTGTTCTAGACACTGACAAGTACAGCCACTTCACATGAATTCATAATGACTCTATCTTCATTTTATACAGTTGAATGGGAAATGACATAAAGCAAAAGTAAAATATATTTTGCGATTTTATCATCTTTCTAAAGAAGTGGCTTCCAGGATACATGCAAAGTGCACCATCAAAGATTTCTTTACCTTCTGCCAGCTCAGCCATACTTGAAATTTTCAAGCAAAAATATAGTAATTGGCAAATTGGCTTTTTGCATAGAACATTAAATTGTGTGTTACTATTTTATCTGCTTAAAACTTTGTAGCGGTAATGCTAAGATGTACGATGTTAGGATGTAAGCAGGGAAGTTAAGTCGGTGTACATTATGAGAGAATACATTCCCCAATATCTAGTTAAGAAGAGACTTTGATTTCACATGGACCTACCTGGTAACTACTCTTTTTAATTCCCTTAAGAAAGTCTTCTTGTGTTTGTTGATTTGAAGAAGTTATAGAAAAATCTCAGACTGCCTGCTTTCTGGGAGTGAATTACTATGACATATGAACTATAAGATTTATATTTCAATTGTTTCCTTGAAAAAATGCTTCAGGAAAATAGTAACCTTTTGCTTCAAATAGCTCAATGTAATCCTCTTCCCCTTTTACTTATAGATTGGAGTTTTGGCAATAGTACATCTAGCATTGTATAATTAGTCTGGAGCTATGTAACCCAATTCAGCTGTCTTTTGTCTTTTGCTTTAGCATACAGGAGTAGCTAGGTGTTGAGTGAAACTGGTCGTGGTAAGACTTGTCCTTGGAAGGAAGCACTAACGGAGAACATGTTCTCTGCTGGTGAAGGTTAAAATAAGGACAAAGATTACCTCACCATGTGAGTCTTTGTTATTCCCCTTATAAACTACAGCTTTCAGGGTGCATCCTGTCAGCTCCTAGGGTTTATTTGATTCACTAACACACATTAATATCAATGCAAAATCTTGACTCATCATTATGCAAACTATTTGTCAGGCAATTCTCTCTCAGTTTGTATTGTCCGTGAATCAAATAGAGTTAATTTAATAAAATTATCTTTCAGCTTTCTCCACCACACAGACCATCACATATGCAAATTATTACCATCAATGTTAATTGGTGCTAAATTATAGAAATCACAATTCATCCACCACAGTATCTTTCATGCAGTGCCAATAAATTTTAATAAAATTGTCTTTTCTAGCAAATAATTACATGGCATTTCTCTTTCTGCAATAACCCCATTGATAGGAACTATTTCAGAATTCAACAGTTAACTCTTGTAAACTATATAAGGATTATTTCTAGAATTATGTTTTATATGTATATGAGTATTGTTTTAATATCATTTGTGAGAAGAATTATCTCTGTTCCACCATACAGCCTTCTTTTTCTCCTGTGTCTAAAATCAGTTTACCATATTTATTTGGTATATTCCTAGGATGTCTATTCTAGTCTACTTATTTATCTATCTGTTCTTTTAACAATGTCACACTGTTCTAAATTACTGAAGGTTTATGGTAACTAATAAAATGAGATAGTATAAATCTTTGAACACTATTATTTGATATTTGGTTGTCTATTCTGGGTCTTTTTTAAATTCTCTGCAAGGAATTTCTAATGAGGCAGATGGTTTCTACAAAATAACTTCCTGAGATTATGCCTGGATTGCTTTGAATCTATAGAGTAACTAGAAACAAATTGATCTATTGATGATATTGAGTATTGCTGTCTGCGAACAAAAAGTCTCTTGCTACTTCTTTGATTTTGTTCATCAGAAGTTCATAGATTTCCTAACATGGTTTTTGTGCATGATTTTTCAGATGTATGTCTATGTGGCTTTTAATTTAAAATTTTACTTGTTTATCATTAGTAAACTATGACTTCTGGTAATTCTACAATCACTCCACTGCTGGGCCTGTGCTTTGCCCTATGTCTTTCCTTCTTTTTTGGAGGCTAGATTTGTTATTTTTTTTTCACTCTTTCAAAATTTCTGTGTGCTAAAATGGCATAGTGGCTCATACAGAAGGGTCTCTTTCTCTCTGCTCTTCCCGAAATGAGAGGGTGCTGGGGAAGCATTGCATAATATTGAGCCTAAAGCACAAGGATTTGAAACTCTTTTTAAGAGGAAAACAGTTCTGCTTCGACCAATTTTATATACCGCCCTTTGCTACTTTGACATATTTATGGATTCTACTCTATGGATACCAAAACAAATAGCAAAGAGGCAAGTGTAGAGGAAGAATAATTTATAGATAATGAAAAGTGGGTAGATACAAGGATAGTTGATACACAGGAATCAGAAGCATGCCCTGTTTCTGTAGATAAAGAAATCACACATTGACATTTCTCTAATGCTTTCAAACTGTTTTTCTTTCTACATTTCCTCAGATAAGGATCTGTAGTCTTTCTTTTAAGTAGTGCTATTGAAGAGCGAGCTCTAATGTCCTAAGTACAAAACTCTGAGTTACAAAACTTGCTTCTGCCTCTTAGACTCTCATTTACTTGACAACTGTGACTTTTTATTTTTCTCTCTGAAAACAGCAACAACACTATTGAAAATTACTAAGCTATTATGAAATCAGTCACCTCAAAAAACATGGTATGCTGAGAGAAATAATATAGTGAAAAAATTATAAAAGGTACGTGAAACTTGGAGCTTAATGCCCAGCATTTTATATCAAAGATGTTTGTTATTTCTTGCTGGGATCACTTCGATGTTCAGTTACACCAAGGGGCAATGATGGAAACACATTCATATTCAAGTTACCCATACAATTTTGCCTTCTTTGTGACTGTGCATACTTTTGCTTAGAACTCAGGTATAAAAGTTATACTCTGGAGGTCTGTTAACTGCCCTTAATGTTAGTGAATTTTCTAGATTTTTCTAGTTGTTTTACTTACCTGCTAAGGAAATTCCTGGAATGAGGGATTAAAAAAAAAGATATTCAGAGAACAGTGCAGTTATTTGATTCATCACCTTGTCAGGAGAGAAAAATTCACATAATTTAATTCCCTCCCTTCCTGTCCCTGTGTTTTTTCTGCTGCCTGTCATAGGAGGGCAATGCAGATGCATAATAATGAGGCTGGCCTAGGCAGCCACCCAAGGCATTTTCTTCAACTTGGAGAAAAGTGTTTCAACGATATTTACAAAAGTCTCTGAAAGGACAGTTGCATAAGTGATTGTTAACCTTAAGAGTTTGGGAGACATACTCTTTTTGTCACCAGGAGGAAAGTAAGTTCTGGAAAGTATCCCCAAGGACATGGGGAAACAGTAGTTTTCACTTCCTTTGGTCTCAAGCCATGTGACATGGTACAGATTTTGCTTCGTCCATTACAACACAGCTAATGGTTTTCACCTCTGATTCCTGCCTCTTTTAAATTTGGTTTAGTGTGAGGTTAAAAGTTAAGCTCTCAATAGGAGGCCAAAGACCTTACTTGGCTTACTGTTCTCATTCTGCCCTCTTGGGCCACAGTGGCTTCATCTTAGTTTATGCTTGCTTAGCTCTAGACTGAGTTTCTCCTATTAGAAAAGCACACTTCCTTGTGAGGAAAGCCCTTTCCATGTTTCCTTTCTTCTACCTACTAGGGAAATTCTGGTCAAACATTCTTTCCTTAGCAATTTAAACTCCTATTCAGAAGTCAGTCAGCTTGTTTTTTGATTAAAGTGGACGTCTCTAGCTGGGCCTGGTAACAAGTACTTCTATAACCCTGTGCTTATTAAGAAATTGACAAATAAGAATGAAAATTCAAGAATTCTTGGTCTACAGAGTTCTAAGTCATCCTGGATCCTGGGTGAGCTCAAGGTTGGCCCTGTCAATTTGGTACTGCTCCTCAGTTATTGGCAGGATTTGGAGGACATCATGACATCATGGTTTGGCCTCCCTCCCCTAATAAATGCCTTGTTAAAACCAAGGACTCATCAGCGCTCAGATTTCAGATGAAAGGAATAAAACATGAGTTGTTTCTTGCAGTGAGAAGAGATTTGGGATATCCTGAACTTAACTGATATCCCAAACCTAGATTCAAGTGCTCTGTATCCAACAAGATTAATGTATAGGCTTTCTGATGGATAAATATGGTATTCCACTGTCCACTCCAATAGGGGTCAAACAAACAGGCCTGCCAACCATGCAGACAGCACAAGGGCCTTCATGATGGCAACTCGTTTATGAGATTTTAGAAATAGTATAAAATCTGCCTAAAATGTAAGTTGGCACAATATTCCCCTTGGTCATTGTACACTCTCACCCTATGAAAGTGTCTTGTCTACAAAGACCCATTCTTACCTTGGCTGCTGCCCATTCCCACCCCTGAATGTATTGAATGTTTGCTACCCTGTGTTCTACAATAAACTCTACTGATCTTGGCTGCTGTTCTCTGAGTGGGGGCAGTCTCTGGCTGCACTCAAACAATTTGAGGAAGATGCTGGTTTGGCTAAAGGTATTTCTTTGTCAACCTCTGTAAATAGACCATTGAGACACCTTGCAGTTCCATGGGTCTGGGGCATTTGTGTCCTTAACATGGCCACACTCTTGACAATAATACACCCTCATTAAGGGCCTCGTCTGCTTTTTTTTTTTTTTTTTTTTTGGTTTTTCGAGACAGGGTTTCTCTGTGGCTTTGGAGCCTGTCCTGGCACTAGCTCTGTAGACCAGGCTGGTC
>NC_022028.1:4831769-4839765 GCF_000317375.1 Microtus ochrogaster | reverse complement strand
GGTTTCTCTGTGGCTTTGGAGCCTGTCCTGGCACTAGCTCTGTAGACCAGGCTGGTCTCGAACTCACAGAGATCCGCCTGCCTCTGCCTCCCGAGTTCTCGTCTGCTTTTGACATCCTTCAGAGCTGAGTTCCCAGGTAGGTCAAGACACGTGGGCATTTGCCATTCTGGAGTGGGAAAGCTATTCTTATTTCCTGTCTTTATCTTCTACAAGTACCAGACACATAATCTTCAGAAATCATTGAACACAAAATGTCTAAGCCATGGTTTAAAATTACTAAAAGTTTCAAGACAGTGAGAGGAGAGCTTTAAGCCTAGTGTGGAGCTGTTCTGAGCTTGAGGCACTGTCTGACTACCTGGGTCGAGACATGTAACAGCTTTTTACATGGTTACAGATACCTCTGTGTTAAGGTGTCACAATGTACTCATCCTTAAACCAGACAGATAAATATTTCTATACTAGCCTCAACATTTGACCTGGATGAGTCAGCAATGCCTAATGGCTGTCATGGAGAATCTCCAGACAAATGGGAGATGGAGGAGTCATTTACCATGCACTAGTATACAAAAAAAAAAAAAAATGAAACGATAATTCAGTGTAAGGACCTATTGAAAAGAATGTACCCTATGATTTTGGGATTTTGAAGAACACAAGACACACTGCAGGGTGTGATGGGCACAACCAGTGTCTCTGTGTTTATGGAAGAGCTCTTGGGTAACTTGTAATTTGGAAAATCTTTAGTTATGGTGTTTCTCCTCTCCGGATGTCTAGGCATTCAGCAAATAATAACAAGAAGACTGGACTCTACTGATCATAGATAGAAACTGGGTTTTGTCAAGACCATTCATGTTCAGGAACTGGGTAGCACTCAGAAGATACTCAAACTGGTGCACTTTGGATAAAGCAACCTTAATTTCAGAGTTAAGACTTTCCTCTTTACTCTGTCCAGTTAGCCCACCTCTGCTCATTTGTTTCTGCCCATCTGAAGCCTGCTATACATTTGCTCTTCAGAAGGGTTTAGAAACTTTTTTTTAAATTTTTCTTCACAGTTTTTCTTTCTTTTAGTATGGATAATGGATAGGACCTGAAAATTGTGTCAGTGTTTCTAGGTCCTGAGATCTTTCTGGAGCCTGGAAATGCTGAGATATTCAGAGTTAGGGTCCTTGGGTAACTTTACTGTTTGGTAGGAAAGAGTGTACGCACTGTGTACTGACGTTTTGCTTGTTTGCCCTAACCTAAGGAATGGAATTTAGGATTCCACTTCCAGCTGCTTGCTATTCCACTTTCCTGTCTTCCCCAGAACATTTTATTTTTGTTTTTAGAAACAAACTTTAATTGATACTGCTATAGTTTCTTGGCTCCGGACTTGTCTACTTTTTGGTGAAAAGATTTTTTTATAGTGCAAAAGTTATTTTATAGTTAAGATGTATTTTCATTTCAAGATCTGCTCTCTTTGGACTGTGATTGTGACTTTATGGGGCAGTGCCTAGCAGGCACTAGGCCAAGGTAGTCCAGAGAGATAATAGAAAATAGAGAGAGTGGACTCAGTTATAATTTGGTATCTGCATATATGGAAATGTCATCATAAACACATTAATTTTTACAATGCTAATTAATTTTCATAATTAAAAAGAGTATGTGTCATTAGAACAATTTCTCACATTGACCTTTTAAATACAGAGAAAATCTCTAATATCTTCTCATTTGAAAATTGTAATTAAAATAAAAATTTACAGCATGTATCCTTTAGGGATTATTTAATTCACTGATAAAAATTATCCAAAGATTCATCCAAAACATTTCACACAGTTTCATATGCATATATTCCACAGTTTAAGCATTCAGTCATTGAAAACCACCTGAAATTTAAATTGGGAGTAAGGGGATAATGTGAGAGAGAAGAGGGATGGAGAGAAGTGGAGAAAAATGTATAGTTCAATAAAAGCAATTAAAAACAGACTGTCCTCTGTAGATGAATGTTATCATCATTTGGGTAGAGGTTGTTATGTGAGCATGTGTTTTTATTTCTTTGGGAGAAAAAATGTCAGATAATGTAACTGTGGGTTCGTGTGACAGATCTGCATTTAATTTTATGAAAAATCATCAATTAATTCCAAAAATGGATTTATCACTTTACATTTCCACAGGCAATACATAAGGGATTCCAATTCTCCACACACTTGCCAATATTTGATATTATGTATATTGATTATTTTAATCCAGTCTGATTAAAGGTATGAAGTGTTATCTCATTATGAAGTCAGTTCCCATTTTCCTAGTCATTAACTAGTCCTCTCCTAGTTCTGGCCATCATCAAAATGTATCTGCTGCATTTGCTTATAAAAGTGAAGTCATAATATGATGGAGGAAGGTCATTGGTTAATTAAATAAAGAAGCTGCTTGCCCTGATAGGTTAAAACATAGGTGGGAGGAGTAAACAGAACAGAATGCTGGGAGGAAGAGGAAGTGAGCTCAGAGACTCCAGCTCTCCCCTCAGGGGCAGATGCCTCAGAGACACCATGCCCTGCTCCTGGGCAGACACGCGAGATGAAGCTCCGACCCAGGATGGATGTAGGCTGGAATCTTCCCGATAAGACTGGTGCTCACAGATTATTAGAGATGGGTTGATCGGGATATCAGAATTAGCCAGTAAGGGCTAGAGCTAAAGGGACAAGCAGTGTTTAAATGAATACAATTTGTGTGTTGTTGTTTCGGGGCATAAGCTAGCAGGCGGCCCGGGGTGCTGGAGATGCAGCCCCGCCGATCCTATTACTACAATAATAGGTCACTTCCTGATTTTAGCAAATAGTTAAATTAGGTTTTCTGCCTTTAATGTGTGTGTGTTTTATTGTGCAACTGCCCTATTGTGTCCAAAACATTGTATCCTTGTAGTTATATTCCACCTCTGACTCTTAAAATGTTTCTGTCCCCTCACCCTTGATGATCCCTTAGCCTCTGAAAGAGATGGCTTGATATAGATGACCCAGTTAGGGTCGAGAACTCTGCAGTTTCTTAGTCTCTACAACTTGACCAGCTATGAGACTCTGTATTAAGAACATTCTATTGCAATAAATAAATAAATGAATAAGGGTCTCTGATGAGAGTTAACTGATACATTAGCCTATTGATACTATGATGATTCACTAGACTTGTGTAGTATCATGTCCACTTTCTATTTACTTAACACTAGATGAATATAAATGTAAATATACAATCAGGTAGATGTTTTGCCTCATATTTTGGATTCAAGTATTAAAACAGTAATCCTACAATAAATTATAGGATTATAAGACCCTAAATGGATCATCCATATCAGACACTCTCTTTCAGAGGTTAAGGGATAATTGTGGAAGAAGGAACAGAAAGATTATAAGAGCCAGAGTTGGTATATGGCAATAAAGATGCAAGGTTTTGTTGTAACAATTGGCTGTTGACTTAAAAACTATCAAATATTCCTGAGAACTGCACCCCCATCCCTACCATCTGGAAGACACCAAGGAATGCCGAGTTCCTTCAAGTAAACAGTGATCATCTGTAAGAAGCTGCCTTACTCTTAGCTGTAAGGCAGATGTCTAAATTAAAGCCCTAAGGTAACATGGTTGAATGTGTGAGAGAAGGAAAGTAAAGATTGTTCATTAAGACAGCTGCCAAGTATGCACTAGCATGCCTCAGCAAATGCCAGGGTGTTCCTGAGATTGCATTTTAAAGCTGTGTGAGCATGTGAACTGGATCAAAATACATTAAAATCAAAATGTTATTGACTTGTTATGCCAGGATTTTAACACCCATAGAAACTAAGACCTCCCAGAGTGAGACAGACTTACTGACAAGAATCCTGTGAGTCTTTCTGAACTCTGTGTTTCCAGGAAGATTATAAGTGAGAAATTTCAAAGATGAGGGAAGTAGAATGCTGAACTTGATATATTCTATAACTCTGTAAACACCCCAAGTAGATAATATACATGTTTGTATGAACAGTCCTGGGAAGAGGAAAATTAAGACTAAGTGATTGGTGGCTCACCTCTTCAGGCCAGAGCTTATCGTAAAAAGATGGTCTCAGTCAGGGCCCATTAATAGTCACTGGGTAATGCATTATTGAAATAATAGAGGGCATGTGATGGCATTTAGCTGCCAGAAAGTAGGAAGACACAATCATCACAATGATCAGCAAAGCCAGAAGGGCAGCCAAGAAGTCTTGGCCCACAGGATGTTACAGAGATGGTTAATAACATATGGCATTATTAGTTGGGGAAAGAGAGACAAAGAGCCAACAAAGCTTTAGCCTTTTATTTACAATTTTAAAATGGCGAGAATGGAATGAGCAACTTCGGATATCGCTCCAAAGATATTAATGATCTCTCTTGTCCTTGACTCTAAATGTGGTAATTAAGGAAAAGACTGTCCTTAAGAGGATGAGACTGGCTTTTAGTAAACAGCATAGTTTCACTAATCCTCCTATGAATGAACCTAAAGAAAAAAAGGAGAATATTAACACTGAGTGGTGGCCATGGGACCTGAGATAACATTGACATTCAGACCCTGTATTATCAGGCTCCCTTGTTAGGAGAAAACATGGAGGCATTAGGTATATAGCCAAAATCTGAACACTAATATTCGTGGAGTGACAGACATATCCTGTGGCCATCTCACTAGACGTGAACATAATATAGTTGAAATCTTTATTCTTTGGAGCTAGAAAAATTTTCTCCGGTGTTGTCCTATGTAACCAAAATCAAAGAAACAAATACAACAAAATTGGATGCCAGTTAAAATACTTCAAAGCAATGCAGTAATTCAAGAACATTGTTGTATCCCATAAGACTGTTACAATTTGTGCTACATTTAAAGATTGAAGGGTCTTTGCATTCACTAGTCTAACCCTTGAGTAACTGGATCAGTCATTAAGACTGACTGTAGATAGCCATAAGTTCAACTGAGTAATATTCCAACCACAGATACAGTGTTGAAAAAGACACTGTTATGTTAGGTCACATTAAGGATATAGATATGTGGGATAAGGCCACTAATAGAGTGAATGTGTTCTCTTTTACTTTATTGGGTGTCAGAGGCAATATGCACTCATGTAGAATGAACAAGTGTTCTATAAGTATTCCTCAAGCATTCCATCTGAATATATGCAGTCTGAAGATATATGTGTGGTATTACTAAAGTTACCAAAGAACACCATACCAATCTGTCATGTTGATTGCCCCTTGCTGATCATGCAGGCTGTTGAGAAGCAGCCTCTGCCCTACAAGAAATACATTCAAGATGACAAAAATCAAGCTGTAAGAATTATTATCTGTACCTATTACACCATTAGATTATTGGTGTAAAAGTAATTGATTACACATGAACATCATGTAGTTTGTCAATTAGATAAGAAAAAGATCCTGAAAGTACTTTAAAGTGGTGCATTTTTAATATTCAATATAATGGGTGAAAGTGAGGAAATGTTGATAATAAATGACATTTTTAAAAACTTGAATATGTCCAATGCATAATTTTAGATAGGGTGTCATTAGACTGCTATCTTCACAGTATTAAAATGTTGGTTTATAAAGAGAGCAAAGGAGAATAGGAAGTTGGTTGGATAGTAAGGTTGAGAAAGATCTGAGTGAAGTTGAGGGAAAGAAAAACATGATCAAAACAAACTGTGTAGTTCCCCAAAATTAATAAAAGCATTCCTTTAAAAGTATTTGTGATATTATTCAAGCAAGATGTGTACTGGAACCTTGAACCTTTCACCTGACCAATCATATTATTTATATTAATCTGCAAATACTAAACATATTAAAGTTTACTGTGACTATAGCCATGTGACACCAAGTCTGGCTTGAAAATTCTTTCTGAGAGAACCAACTGTTGAATAAATATCCTTATGTTGTAGAATTCTGCAATCTGATACATGTATGTAGTAGCAGCTCTCAAATTGAGGCAGAAAAGCATTTCTGCCTTTCATATACTAAGCATTTTTAATATTTGGAGAATTTTTAGTTACTTTGAAGCATTTACCGATTGATAAATATCTAAGCATGCTGAAAAATAACCAGCAATAAACCCTGTCTATTTGATGCAACTTATGGGATCGATATCCATTACCTACCAGCATTGACAGCCCCAGTCCCTTCAGCTCACCTATGACATGGACTTAACCTGTTGGTTTCAAGAAATGAGAAAGCATATTCAAGATGCTCCTGGCTTGATTCTTTTGACACAGTGGCTTCTAGTTCCTTCATCGTATACTTCAGCCTGCCATTGCTGAACTGTGTTCTTTGCCACATGCCATCCCTAGTTGACTCTAGAAACTCTGCACTACTGTTTCTGCTGCTGGTCTCTAAGTCATTATGAGTGTAGATGGTCTGCTTTATTTTTCTCTTCTTGCAACAGCTACAGAACTGCTCACTTGGCAAAATAAAGTCTACACTGTAGATATATCACGGGACTGCCTGTTTTTATAAGTAAGGTTTTTGTTTTGTAAATAAAGATTTTGTTCTGTTTTTGATAATAAGCCACAAATTTATTTTAAAATATTTTCCCGATTTAAAATGTTCCCATTTGCTAAAGAGGAAAGGATAGTAATTAGATGATCCCACTTACTTATTTCTAAATGAAGAACTGAATCTTTTTTTTTTTTTAAATTTCCCCTGTGTTAAAAGTAGATTCTTTTCTTATACAATATCTCCTGACTATAGTTTCACCTCCCTCTATTCCTCCAGGTTCCTCCACATTTTCCTTTCCTCTGGATCCACTATCTTTCCTTCTCTAGTTAGAAAAGAACAGGCTTCTAAGAGATAACAACCACATATAACAAAATAAAATATAAGATAAAATAAAAAACCAACATGCTGAAGTTTGACAGAGCAACCAAACAGAAGGGAAAGAGTCCCAAGGGCAGGCACAAGAATCAGAAACACAAGTATCTCACACTAAGGTGTTCCACGAAAATACTAAGTTAAAAGCTACCTGTTCACAGGACCTGGTGCAGGCCTGTGTAGGCCCTGTGCTTGCTGCTTAGGGCTCTGCAAGCTCAAACACACGTTGTTTAGTTGATTCAGGGGCCTTAATTTCCTGGCATCCTCCATCTTCTCTGGTTCTTATATCTTTTTGCCTCCTCTTCTGCAAGGTTTCCTGAGCAAAGAGGGGAGGGATTTTGGGGACATATCTCATTGAAACTCTTTCTCTCTCCATAATGTTTGTTTGTGGGTCTCTGCAATTGCTCCCATCTGCTGCCAGAGCAAGTTGAAGAACTGAAGTTTAGTTGAATATTTTCTCCTTCAGAATGCATATCATCATCAATACTTTTCAGAGTTAAAAATTTTATTATTATCTTTCAACACTGACAGTGTCTCTTTGCAGAAAAATGCAATGCATGATTGCAGCAATATGTTAATGGTCATTTTGGAAACTGTTAAACATTATCTTCTAGTTCTAAAACAAAATTGTAATATTTTGATAACTTTTTATGAAAGTCAAGTCAGCAACTCAATTTAAAAAAAATATTCTTTGAGTATTTTATTCAGTATATTGTTATTTTATCCCATCTCCCAACTACTTCTAGTTGGATCTTCCCTCACCCACCTATCCAACTTCATATTTTTCTCATCCTTAAACACTAAAGGATAAAGAATACACAGAAAAACATGGAGTCTATTTCGTGTTGGCCAATTGCTCCTGAGCCTGGGGCCTGTTGTGGAGTGTGGATAATATGCCCAGTGACAATCCACTGGAAATGATTTAATCTCCCTTTTCCATTAGCTGTGCTTGGTGAACAGCACCTTGGCTAAGGGTGTAGGGGTGGGACTCTGTGCCTACTTCCCCTAATTGCTGGAGAGAGAGAGAGAGAGAGAGAGAGAGAGAGAGAGAGAGAGAGATAAATAGGCAGGGAGGGGGGAAGGAGAGAGAGAGGGAAGGAAGGAGAGAGAGAAAGAGACCTGATCAGTCATCCTCTTCAGCTTAGACAATGAAGAATGAAGCCCAATATAGACAAGTTCAA
>NC_022028.1:4822039-4831669 GCF_000317375.1 Microtus ochrogaster | reverse complement strand
TATATATATATATATGCATTAAGGAGAGACTGTGACCAGTAGTACAAGTGGACATTAGGAGAAGGCAACAATGACACCAAGCTCAAAACAAAATGGCTCATCACAACCAGAGTTTATGGAAAGAGACAAGACTAACAGAGTGAAAGGAATAAAAAAAAAACAGGAAATGCAAGAATTTTCCAGAAACAAATACAAAATGCACAGGAAAATGAGTCTGCATAAACAGGCCAAGTCTCCCACAAATGCATACACAGCTACTGATAAGCTACAGAAGCTCTGACAATGCTGTCTGACAGATGGCATTGCCCTTGGGCTTCCTTTTGTGTATTTTTGTGTAGTGAGGGGCAAAACCTGGTGCTGTTGAACAGATAAAGCTGTAACTAGAAGTCTCTTGCCAGAGTAAATGGTGGGCAGACTGGGATTAGAGAGCAATACAGAACAGGAAAACTGAATTTCTTGAAATTTCCACACATACCTCAAAATTAGTAGCTATTATGACACCCAAATTACAGGTTAATGTATCAGAACCAAGTGAATATAATGATATTTAATACTTAGTTGTGAAGTCACCTATGAGAAATTTTCATCTACATGAATTTGTTTCTCAAAGTAATAACATCCAATACTATACTCATCAATTTTAAACCCAGAGATGGGTACTCCAAGTGTATTTATTCTTAACCATGATAATACAAATAATAGCATAATAAAATTACTTTTCTCAATTCTGTGATCAAATATCTGGCAAGTAACAATTTCATTCAGGAGGCATTTATTTCAGGATGATTTGAGAGTACAGTTCATGATGTAGGAGGGGGCGTGATAGCAAGAGCAGCTTGTTGCTATGGCAGCAGGAGAGTGAGGTCACTTCTCACATTTTTGTGGGATCAGCAACCAGAGAGATTCTGGCTTTGTAGCAAGGCTGCTCTGTCGCCCTCCAAGCCCCACATCACTAATGGTCTAGTTCCTCCAGATAAGCTTCACCTGCAGCGCTGCTAGGCAGGGACCAGGTGTTCAAACACACGAGCGGGAGCCTATGGTGAATATAACACAATCAAACCACAACAGGAATGAAATGTAATTGTTTAAATTACCAGGATGTCCTTAAAGAATCATAGTCCTGAAGATGGCTATACCCCCATTGGATCTGACCTTGCTCTTGTTTCACCGCCAAGGAAAGTGACATGAGCAATTGTCACCAATCGTGCCCTTCAGGATGCTCCCATCCTGTCTGACCAAAAACCAAGCAAAATTAGAAATGTAGGTTTACAGAAATGAATAAAACAAAAACAGATATATTGGTGAGAGAGCTGAACAAGACAACAATAGACATGCTATAGTGGACTGAGGCCTATGAGACCTATGAGGCCTCCACCTTAAAGAATTACCCACAACTAAGGAATGTTGAAAGCAGAACTAGCCCTCCCCAGGGAAAAGCACACCAGTAATTATTCACAACAAATGGCCATACTTGGAAACAACATGCAAGTGACATTTTATACACAGATCAGGCTGTATTTGTGTGCATGTACACAAATACATATATATGTACATACACAAAAACATATGCAAATATCTAAGCCTATGGTAAAGATATATATCAGCAATTAGTAAAAAAAGGGTCCATGGGTTTGAAAAGAACAAGGAGGGATACACGGGAGGGCTTGGAAGGAAAAGGAAAGAGAAGAGTAAAATTATGTAATTATATTTTAATCTCAAAAAATAAAAAAACTAATTTAAGTATTTTTCAGAACAGTAAAATGACTGATGTGCAGCCTCCAAATTTCAAAACTCCTGCTTCCTGCATGATACAAAGGACTAAATAAAAAGAAAAAGAAAAACTCAGTAGAAAAGAACCTCTGCTTTTTTAAGTCAAGAACTCATCAGCCACCGTTTACATATGGATGTTATGCTCTTGGAAAACTCCACTTTCCAATCCCAGAGTAACTCTGGATGTGGTACCAGGCAACAACATGGAAGGACTCAGAGGGCTGGATGCAAAATCACAGAATGTTCTAAGGTCAACTGGGAATGAAGCTTTGGTTCTGACAAGGCCCAGCTTCAGATGTCAAGCTGTTTGTGTGGCCTCACTTCCAGAAACTGCTTCTTTGATGAGTTTTATTCACTGGGGTTTCTTGAAAGGTGCTTTCATCAATGTCCAGGGCAGTGTATGTCCCTAAAGACTGTGAAAATATTCATGAGTGGATAAAGGGAAAGGTGAGCGAAGCACTTCTTTTTCAAAGTGGAGATTGAAGAATGGCACATTCAAGAGGAAGGTCACTGTACTTTTATCCTAATAGCCTGTGATAACACTACATGTTAATGTAAGTATCACGTACGTATTTTGAAGCTTCAGAAAATGTGTCTCTTATCTTTATCCCCATGTCAAATTGAAATTCCTATGTTGCATGGTGTTTTTATTTATTATACTTTCATTCATTTAATTAAGCCTTTGATTTCTCAATAAACATCTATTCCCTCCATCTTCTGTCCCTGGTAACTATATTCTATTCTATTTTTACAAGCAGATTCTTCATAGAATTAAATCGTGATATTTATGTCTTTTTTTGGCTGATTTACTTCACTTTATACCATATCCTCCAGTTTCATCTAATAACAGGATGTTATTATTTTAAGAGATGAATAGTATCATGTTGTAAATGTGTGGTGGGTACAGTTAACAATTGTGTATACAAGGGAATTATTAAGTGACTATGTTTAAAATATTTTATACACATACACATACAAAATAATACTTGATAATTTGACTTGGTTATTATGTTAGCTCTAAAAACTATTTTGCACATTTATGCCATGCTCTCTAAGGCTTAGGTAACAATGTGGAAGAGGGGGGCAGAAAGATATAGGAGCCCTTTAAACAAGGGAGAAGGGCTGAGACATGCCATTTGCTGGGTAAGACACTGACATTTGCAGCCATGAGCTCCTGCCCTATGGATGATGCACTGCATCTGTATGAGCCTGTGTCCATCAGCAGTGAGTCAGGGACAGAAAAGAGATTCAGTGCACTGATACATTGTTTGCTACTAATGAACTGAGGAGCGTCATTTCTTTCAGCTGTATACCTACTGATCACCCCACCAAGCTCAAGTGGAGAATTCTAATTCATTATTCACACCCATTGCCCTGGTTAAACTAGCTGGGACCCAAAACCTGAAGTCTTCAGTTTGTAAAATGAACTGGTAGAAATGGGGGAGGGGTTGATAAGCTTGGGATTGGAGATGAAAAAAGGTTTGAGATGTAGCAATCAAAAATCATTATTTGCATGCATATAATTGTCAGAGAAGAAACTTAAGAGAAAAACCTATCAAGTTTTCAAATCACCCTAAGACTAAAATGAATTTCGTTGTCCTGGAAGTGGTATTTTGCTGTGTGCTGACAAAACGCTAAAAGTCTTGCTACTACTTGATTTACCTAATAAAGAAAAGATGCTTTGCATTTCCACAACTAGATTCAAAATCACATTACCCTTCGTGTGTGTGTGTGTGTGTGTGTGTGTGTGTGTGTGTGTGTGAGTGTGTTAGCAGGCAGAACAGTCAATATTATCATTCATTTTGTAAGGTGAAGAATGAAAATCTTAGGGCACTGAATAAACATTATATAGGTTATCTAACAATATGCTCAGCTGAATTCCACAGTCCTGAGGCGTGAAGAAAACAAGGTTAAAATAGAAAGCAGGCAAGCTTTAAGCAAGAACAGGAATGCTGATCTGAAACTCTAGAGCAGAACTTGACAGTGTTCATTTGCAGCTGCCCATTCTCTGCTTCTATGACAGTACTTTAGCTACTACTCAGAGTCTCTCTAGTCTAATTTTCCTGTCCTTATAATATTTTTCGTATAGGTTCAACACTAACAAGTGGATGGAAATTCTGGCCCACAGTGAATTTAAGTATGGAAACACTAACCTAGAATGTTCAAGGAACACTCAAATTTACAGGTTCATTAATCTTGGAAATGAATCATTAGACAATCTCCATTCTATTATCATAATTTGAGTTACCTGAATCAGTTTTTCATGAGTGTTTTCAGAAAGTGTTTTTGTAGCTTCGACCATAGCATCAATTGCATTGAACAAATTTTGCCGGGTGAGCCATACATAGTGCCAAAATGCTGCTTTTTTGAGTCTGTTCAGGTGGCCAGCATTTTACTTCTCACCATGAAGTAGTGTATCCTGAAAAGATTACAAGAAGTTGGATAGATGAATGGCTACAACACTGACTTATCATTCAGAGGCTGAAATTGTTTTATGATTTAAATAACTGATTAGAGTCATAAGACTTGTCCACAGCCAGTGACCAAAGCTCACTGTGTTCAGTCATAGCTGAAGCTCCTGGAAGCCATGCTCCAGATAGATGCTCAGAGACACTTGCTTTCAAGAGGGAAGTCTGTCAGGGCAGGCAGGACTGCAGAGAGCTCAGTACTCACCATGATGAGTTTGTCTCTTTTTACCTTGCATCAGCAAATTTAGAGTTATCATTGTGTAGGCTTCAAGTTGTATTTATCAACATTCTACTTAAAATGTCATTGCATCTAAAATACCATGCTACATCTTTTAAGTATAATAATTCTCAATTTTACTTATGCATAAAAGTCATCCTCAGTAGTGATCTCTGGGTTTAGTCTTCTGGGAGTCAATAACAGAATACCAACAGTGTAGGGAATGTTTTTAACGCTCCATAATCTGCAGATGATTTCTTGTAGGTGGTCTGAACATCTCTTTAAAGGGCATATGTGAAAGAGGAAGGAAATTGATTCCATAGAAAATCAGTACAATTGCAAGGTGCTGTGGTTACCCCGCAGTGTATCACATCCAAGTTTTGAAAGTGCATTGTCATCTATAACAAAAAAGCCCAAGTGTAAGATTTTTGAACTAGCAAGTACATTTACAAAACACTTGTTTCAATTTGAACCTCTATAAGTACAATGAAATTTCATAGTAAACAACATTTTGGACATGCTTATGCTAAAAATATGATTGATTTACACACAGTGACTCACCTATAATGCCAGCAGATTTGAGAAGGCTAGAGACTCCTATGTTCAAAACAGCCTAGACAACACAGAAAGATCCTATTACAAAAAGATGTTCTCTTATACAATATCTGCATTCGATTGTCAGTTTTATCTTTCACCTGGAAAGCCTGTATAAGTGCAATAGCCTAGCTATGCCTCAGAAGCTATTCAGCGGCAGGCCTACTGACCATAGTGGGTTTGTGACCTAGACATGGCCTTGTCCATTTGTAGACTCAATCACAATCCCATTTTCACTCTTCGTTTCAATCAGAATCCTCCACCAAGTGATATGAGATGAGGCATACCTACCAGCACTTTGAATGATGGGCTCAATCACTTTGTACCCGGCAGACACGAAAAAAGCCCTCAAATGCAGCAGTAGCCCCTCAGGGCAATAGAATGAGAACAGTCATACTTGTCATAGGGCCCATAAGATGCTAATCCTGTCTTTACCCTGGGAGGCTGGCCTGCTGCCCTCTGCTCCACTGCAGACATCAGTCCTATAACTATGCTCTAGTCCATGTTAGCTGCTTATCTAAAAACGGTTTTGCCTCATAAATGACTTACAGGATAGCTTGTCTATTCATCCCTATGGCATAGACTTACTGCTGTTGGATCCAAAACATATCCCCAAATAGCTGTGAAACATTGATTTATTTTTAGCTGGGCTTTAACCCATGGTCAGCACTGCTAACACCCCTACCTCACTTCCCTCCCACATATAGGAATCCAGGACAATATGCACAGACCTCAGCATCGGCTGTAATTCCTACATTCATCTTAAATTCTATTTCACCTTATTTGTGACCAACAGAAACTGTGACCTGCCAGAGACTCATTGAATGACACAGTAAATACCCTGACAAGGACTCAGCTAAAGCCTTATCTGTTCATGCACTTGGTATCATGCCTGTAACCTCTTAAGCCTTTCCTCCACTAATCCCATTGACCTAGGTTCTGTAGACAGTCCAGTATGTCCAGTTCCGAGACAAACCCCATGTTTTATTAAGTTCTTAGAAACAGACAGGCCAAACAGATTCTATTATGGGCTCAGCAGCAGAATATGACCCAGTTTAAGTTCTATACAATTGAGATTACAGAGCTAACCCATTAGCCTTTGAATGCATGATTAAAGGGATCTTGACTTTGAGATGCAAAGACATGAACATGTATGTACATATGCATAAAAAACAAAAAATATGGCATCACCAATAGAAACCATGGAGTATCAGGCAGTGACCTCAAAGGAAGGAATATCTAAAAATCACCTGACAGAGAATTCAAAACATTTGTCTGTAAGATTCTATTTAAGATGCAAGAGGAAAAAAGATAAATAACTAAATGAAGTATAATGAAATGGACACGATGAGAAGTTTAAGAAATTTTAAAAATGACTAAAAAGAAATTCTAGAGTTGAACAATATGATAATGTGAGTACAAAAGGCAACTCAGTGTTTCAGCAGCAGACTAGACAATATAGAAAAGGAACCAGCAAACATTAAGCCATTGTACTTGAAATTAAGTAATTGGAGGAAGAAAAGATATAAATCAAGGTAAGAAGATGAAGGAAGGTAATAAGAGACCTACAAGATGCTATAATAGGAATAAATGCATAAATTATGAGATTGAAAAGAAAATGAGAAAAGAGTAGAAACCTTAGAAAAGCCATGATTGACAACATTTGTCAAATCTTAGGAAAGATATCTACATTAATAAATTAAATCTACTTGAAGCGATGATTACTTTAGCCAAAAGAAGAGAATGTAAGGCATATTTTATCCAAAAATGTTAAGATCCAGGAACAAGCAAAAGAATATTCTAAAAAACAGAAAAGAAATCAAAAGAGTAGAATGGTATCTCAAAATGCCAAGGAAGAAAATCAATCTATCAATCATCAATCAATATTCAGTACTGTGCTTAACCAAGCTATTCATCAGAAAAGAAAGAAAAATGCAATATTCAATAATCATTGCAAATGTCCTCTGACAAGAGTCAGGAAATTTCTCAATTTTAAACAAAAATGCTCCGTTTTCTAGTAATATGTAATTTCTTTGGAAATATATATATTTTGGAGATATATATCCCTGAATGATGCACACAGCTAATTAATTAACATGAACTCAAATAGTCCACATCACTTTTATAATCTGCTATTCCTGCATATCTTGGAATCAAGAAATTTTTGTATTATTTCCTATTCCATATGACAATCATCTTCAATCCTTTAACCTTGGAAGCCAAATACAGAACAACCACCTCCATTTGGGATGGATTCACCATCTCTTTATCTTGCTACAGTCTGATCTTCTTCAAGTCTGTCTCGGGGAATTAACTGCACACTTCCATGGACTGATACTGTCAGATTTCAAGCCCTGCTACTGCTCCCCACAGTGAGCAGCTGACTAGAATGTTTTCCTCCCAAAATGCTGACTATGGTTCTTGACATCTGCTATGCTACTGTGTTCCTGCCAGAAGTGTAAACTGAAGGAAGGGCAAAGCTGTTTTTCTTTTTTAATTTCTCTATTTTTATGCAATACTTTAAACCTGAAACAACAAAAAAGACTGTGCAATCTCTGTACAGAACTTTCACTCATGTTTATAACTAAATGCACTTTTAGCTCTTAAAATATACAGAAAGTTTATTGTGTGGATTATAAAAGACTAGTTTAATTTTCTTATAAACAAAACCCTCAGGTTCTTGATGTATACATTTTATGTGAAAATTAATACTAAATCACTTATATATGTTATAAAATCAGATCCCTCCATTCTGTGTCCTTAACGCTACTTCTTATCATAAACAGGAATCTGAACATCAGGCTCAACTTACAGCACTTTCATTACTACACTCATAACATACACACCGTCTTAGCTTGGTTTCTGTTGCTCTGATAAAATACTACACAAAATCTAGTTATTTGCTTTATACTTCTATGTTCATGCACAGGAAAAACAAAGCGAAAACTTAATGCAGGAACTTGAAACAGAGATCAAGGAGAAATGCTGCTTAATGGACTTCTCGTCTTCCTTTCATATACAGAAGTCCACATGACTTGGGACAGCACAACTCATAATGGGATGGGCCCTCACACATCAATTATTAACCAAGAAAATTCTCTACAGGTTAATATCATGGAATCAACTTCTCAGCTGAGATATTCTTTTCCTAGGTAATTCTAGTTTTTGTCTAATTGATAAGAAATAATCTCTTTCATCTATCTATTTGTCAACCTGTCTATCTATCTATCATCTATCTATCTATCTATCTATCTATCTATCTATCTATCATGTATCTATAAATCTCTCATCATTGTCACCACCACCACTATACAACCTCTACCACCACCATCATCACCATTATCATCATCATCATCATCATCATCATCATCATCATCATCATCACCAGGCATCACTTCACATTTTGAGCTTTAATGTTTTCTTGATACAGAATATCAGTTTAAACTGAACAGAATACTGAAATTCACACATTTAGCATATTTACTAAATGTTTAAGTGTGTATGGCTCCATACAAGAGCAAGTTCTTACAGGTGTCTTAGAGAAGCTGTAGCTATGAAAGAGTAAAATAAAAATAAATTATAGTTAATTATCATCTGAATCAATAAGAGTTCACAAATTTAAACCAAAAGTTGATAATACGATTATATGATAATTTACTTTGACTTGCTTCTAGACAGCTTTTCTTAACTTAAAATATCCCATCTACCTTGTGCCTCTGGGATTTTAAAAAATACCTGTTTAACATTTGAAAACATACCTAATGTGAATACAGTTTGCTTATTAATACAGATTAACTATTAACCTCATTTTTTAATTATACATTGCATTTTGAAATGAGCTTCATAAGCACAATACCCCAAACAAAAATAACTGCAAATTTGTATCAGTATAGCAAAATGCATACCAATCAAAATATCTGAGATTAATATTCACTTTTTTATCCTAAATTCTTATATTCCCTAAATGATAACAAATACCCATAGCCCACCAAATACTCAAGAAATATCCACACACCAACTCTTGGGAATGTGGGAGTCATTTTCTCTAGACTACTACCTATTGTCTGTGAACAGAGCCATCTTTAGCAGTCTCTCAGAAAGCTGAAATAATATAATGGCCAAGTCCTGGGAAGACCAGTTGTAACCTTTGTTGCTATCTTCCTAGATCAAACTTGATCCATATTAACCCTGAAGGAATCCACAGTCTCCCATTTCCTATGGAAATAAAAACAAAACATCTTCTCCAAAGTAATACATTTTTTGAGTTCCATTTTATAATACAATTTTTACTTCCATTTTAAAGTTAAGGCATTCCTAAAGTATATAGACTGCTTTAATTTAACAGCCCAGTTCACATCCCAGCTGTTGTTAGCTCATTGGCATTCAACAAGTTCAAAATCAACATAACACTATATAGGATCCAGACTCCCTGTGTATTTTCCGTTGTTACATAGCTTTTTCTTTTATATGACCTTTACTCTTTCTTTAAAAATGTTACTAGCCACCTCTGTAACTGGCTACGAAGTAAAACTAGGCCACAGTTAGTCACCCTTCAAATCTCTCAGCTTAACTATGCCTGAG
>NC_022028.1:4819077-4820984 GCF_000317375.1 Microtus ochrogaster | reverse complement strand
GAATCCACTTTTTTATACCACGTGATTTTTCCATATTAAGGTTGACCATTTGGTATAGTATAACAAGTTAGGAGGTTCATTCCTCGGGAAGACTATGTCTCTTGCTCTCAGCATTTCTTATTTGCTAGTAGACTTTTGTCTCAGGTTATTGGATGATCTAACCAGTGTGGGTGACACCCTCCCCTGACTGGCATCCTGAACGGTACAGAGAAAGCTAGAGAGCTGAGCAGCTGCAGACATTTCAATGCTCTCTTTTTCTGACTGTGACTCTTTGCTTCAAGATTCTGTTTGTTTCCTGGTCCCACCTTGGATTGAGAGCTGAAATAATTCCTCTCTTCCTGGGGCTGATTTTGGCAGTGTTTTATCACAGCAACAGGAAAAGAAACTACAATATACTCCAAATGGTCAAGGATAGACAGTATTTAAACAACAGGCTACATATACACACTGTCCATTGCATTAGCAAGCGGCAGTAACTTAATACAGCAGTGATACCTGATTCAGGAAAACAAACACGACTTTTCTGTGTTACTTTGTCAAATACTTAATTAATTTTCTGCTTGCTAATACTCACTTTTTTTAGATAGATATAGATATGTCTGCAAATTACATTAACTGTTGAAATTTGGTGCATCAATTTAGTTCCTCTTCCCTCCATTTCTTTATCTTCTTCATGAAAAAAAAAAGAAAGAAAGAAAGCAACCAAACTATAGCTGTGACTCGTCAGGTGAGTCTTGAACCTACATTCATTTGAGCAATCAATCGCAATTAAAAATTGATCTCAAGCACAGGAAGGGAAAGATAAATGTTCACTTTATCAGTTTACATTGGAGCTTTTCTAAATGAACAAAAAAGGAAATTGAGAAGGTCAGTTACTCACAAGACTGGAAACTCAGAAAAAGACTATAGAAATACTTCCTCTTACAGCAGAGGCAAAGAATCAGCTGTATTCAAACGTACTGAGAAGCCCTGCGATAGTTTATATGTTTATACATGTATGCATGCACAAAAGTTAATTTTAAAAATAAAGGCCATGAATTTGAAAGAGAGTCAGGATGCAAAGGAAGAGAAAAATGACCTAGTTAAAGGAGAAAGAAAATGATCCAACCCACTGTTCCAAGCAGCTCCTGTGACCCTATTCTGTGTACCATTAATATGACATGTCATGTGCACAACACACTTTTTTTTTTTCATTTTGCAAGTCTGGCTTTCTCTGTATAGCCCTTGCTGTCCTGGAACTCACTCTGTAAACCAGACTGGCCTGAAACTCAGAGATCTGCCGGTCCCTGCCTCCCAAGTGCTGGGATTAAAGGTGTGCACCACCACTGGGCAGCAACAGAACACATTTTTATACAATAAGTATCACCACATGAAAAGCAGCAGCTTTGCCTTGAGGCCACATTTCGGCATCTAAATGTTTGAATGCTATAGCCCTCCTCACACCTTTACTAGCTTGCTTATTTCAACAAGTCTAATCTCTATCTAAGGGGCTAACTGTGAGCGTTTTCACAGCATGGCTGTCTGCTCCAAATTCTCTACATAAAAATTTCCATTAATCTAACTCAGAAGGATTTTCCACAAAGCAGATTAACCGACTGGAAATTCACGGTGCATTAATTCCAGGTCGTTCTGCTCTGCAGAGTTGCCTTTGTTCCAGGGACGCTGATTGGGGGATGTGTTCTTCTGTGCTCCGGTCATCCCAAAGGTTTGCAGTGGAGTAACTGAAGGCCAAATAAATATCATTTGTAATTTTGCATAGAGTTCTGGACACTGCTGACCTCAAGGTCTTGCTCCTGCACAATTCAGGAAGGAACAAAGAAAACTTACCTTTTTGGTTTACATATGAAGGATTCCTTAATTTACTGGGTGCTTTCACATCAACAAGGTGTTAATGTACATCAAAAGTT
>NC_022028.1:4807564-4818574 GCF_000317375.1 Microtus ochrogaster | reverse complement strand
AAAAACAAAATATTGCATAAGTGTTTCAAAGTGAGGCTGAAAGGTCAAATTTCAAGAATTTGTGCTGATAAAATCAACAATTTAGTTGAGCTACAATTAAATAAGCAAAAGAAGACTAGATTTGAAATGAGATATATAACCTGAGTTTAAAGAAATAAGATAAGTTTATGTGTCTTTTTGGTTTGCTTGTTTTGGTTTTTTGTTTTATTTTTGCTTTTTCAGAGGTGAGTTGTGTGTGGGTGTGTGTGTGTTTGATTTTTTCTACAATACTGAGAGTTTATTGAATCCACTTTTTTATACCACGTGATTTTTCCATTTAAATGGTCTTAAGTGAGGATGGAAAGATGACTCATTTGGCTGCATAAGTTGCAGACATGAAAATTTGGAGTAGGGAAGATTGCTCGTGCTCACGAGTTTCTCCCTTAGCTCCTGGTTCACTGAGAGACACTGTCTCAAAGCAATAAGAAAAGGAGTGATCAAGCAAGAAAGCTATACCAGGTACATGCACCTGAACACAAACACGCATGCTCACATGTACCTACACTGTACACTCAGACATTGCACTCACACACGTACATACACAATCTCAATTGAAAAGTATTAATGTAGAAAATAAGTAAATGAATAACATGTGCATATATTCCTGCCAGAGGAATATTAGTTGGAAAGGTAAAAATCCTCTTTTTTCCCTGCTGAAACTAAAGATGCTGGCGTTAGTTTTTCTATTGGTGTTGCATTGAAGCATTTAAGCAGGTCAGTCAATTTTTTCTTTATTCTTTACAAAAGGAATAGTCTTGGTTTAGACTTGTGTCATCCTGTGTCTTTTGCAGTGCCATTGTAAATAGACAGATACACAATCAGACAAACAGGGACATACACTCTCACACACACAATGCACAAACACACACACACACACACACACAATGTAAAATCTGTTCCACATTTCAAAACAGTGTCTAAACTTAGGTCCTAAAAACCTGATACAGTAGCAAGCTTGTTGTTACAATCTGTGCCAAGGAAACCTTAGGAAAACTCATAAATTAAGTGGAGATGGATTGGATGCCATCTGGATTCAGCATGAAGTTTAAATCTGTGTGTAAATGTGTCTTTATCATCTATTAGCTTAGCATGGTACCAATGGCTAAATGAGAGACAATTAGTGTAACCTCGCTGAACCTGTTTCTTAATCTAAAAATTAGTGCTAATATTTATTTCAGTGAGGTAATGTTTTGACTTCCCTGACACAGTGCTAACTTGTTATTTTAGAGTAAACATCACTAATTTGGAATATTGATTAGATATTTCCCTCATCTTAATTTCTCAGGAATATTCACGGACCCCTCCGATAATCTACTTCACACAGGCTTGCTCTCCCTCCCTACCTACAGCTTCCTGTATAGTCCTGGAGAAAGCCATGGCCTCCAGAAGTGAGTCTGAGGCATTTTTTGTATCAACTCTTTAAAAAAAAATACTTGCATGATGACTTTGTTTTTGTCTTAAGCTTATCAAGAAAATATATGATTAATTTTAATTCATTGACTTTTGGGAAAGTCAGTGAGTGGTTAAGATTTCTTTGTATTTATTTTAAAATATTTGCTTCTTATCATATTTTGCAATCTAGTGCTACATTCCCTCTTTCCTATTATATTTACACATAAGTATACTATTTTGTCTCACTTTATTCTTTGTGTCTGTGTCCTTGGACCAAATGTTACCCATACTGTCTCTTTTTTCCTTTAGTTTCATGATTTCTTCACCTCTGTTCTTTCAATTCCTTTAAACATCCTGCCACCTTGCCATTATTGCTGACCTTTTGGAGGCCATTACTTAGTTTGCACTTGCCTGAACACCTACTGTGTCACCAAGTAAACAGGGAAATAATATGGGGATAAGCAGGCTCTCAGAGAATCTCGGGGATAGGTGCAGAGCAGCTGTTACAAAATAGCATATTATAAATCTCACCTTTTAGCACGGAAATGGTAGTGCGGTGTTGCTGATGACTAAAAGAAGTATGGAAATCAATGATTTGGGGCTGAGAAACGATTGAAAGAAACTAAATTTTCAGCTATAATATGCTCTGAGAATTAATGAACAAACCTATTTCCACTGTATCTTCCTGTCTTTTAGGACAATGTTGATGGATAATAAAAACTTTTGGCCAAATATAACTACAAAGGTCCTTCCAATGACGATCAAATAGAATGTTCCTTCAACAAAAGTATATTTTAGAGATAGTGAAGGCATAACATTATTCTTCCCCTGACATGATTGCTCATAACCATCTGATGGAGATGAGACTTCCAAGGAAAAATAGTTGCCCTTCATTGACTTAAATCCATATTGCTGTGCTGTGCTATCTATTTTTTTTGTAATTGATTAACCCACGCATGATTTCCCTGAGAATATGGAAGTCAGTTTATTTCCTCATTTGTGTCAGAGTAACATAATTGAATAACACTTCACTCATCATCAAAAGCAAATGTACAGGTGGTGGAAAGATAGCTCAGTACTTAAGAGCACAGGCTGCTCTTCTAGAGGCCTATTGTTCAAGTCCCAGCACCCACATGATAGCGCACAACTATCTGTAGCTCTAGTTCAGCAGACATAATGCCATCTACTATTCTCTTCAGACATCGGGGACACACACATCTGTACAAGCATAGATAAAGGCAAACACACATATGTATACAATTAAAGACAGAATTTAACAAATATACATATAGTGAGAGACGTGGCGATGTAATGAGACAGTGATTCCAATCCAAACCCAGATAATTCCTTTAGACACAAGAAACTTAACGGTTGATATATTTTTTTTTTACAAAAGTAAAATCTTAGAATGTTTACTATTCTCATCTTAGTAGAAATTTCTCCTGAAAAAAGTAAATTTCCCAACCTTCTTGGCTTATCAGAGGACTGCAAACTGTTATTTTTGGTTTTATAGAAATGTTGGGTTCATAAATAAAAATGTTATTGCTTAAATTATTTGAGTGAAGATGGAACCTTTAGAATCCATTAAAACTAATGCAATGACATCTGTGCATCAAAGAGTTTCAGTTCCAAACCATAAGATACTTACCACTCAGTAGCCTTCTATGAGTACCCATGACTGTGGGACATACAGGGAGTACCGATCATCTGAATATTAGCAATATCAGGTTCCTGCGCTGAAATACACAGTGCAAGATTAAGTTATAAGGGCATCATGTCTGCTAGTAAGTCCAGCTGAGAGAATCCTGAGTGTATTTGAGAGGCTGAAATTAGCAGGTGAGTTTTCCTGTTCCCATTGCTCTAGAGGTAAGCAGACAATCGTGACTCGGTGCTGCTGTCAGAGCACAGATCCAGTGGTTTGTAATTCCACCCAGCACCACCTTCATTTTCAACAGAAACAAAACACAACAACTAATTGTCAGATTTCAAGTAAAAATCAGTCCAGTGGAGCCTGGCCTGGAGTCTCAGAGTCTGAACTATCCAGACTCTGAGACTGAGGCAGAGTCACAGCTTCAGCTTGCCCTGCTCCCGCCTTAGACAACTCATGGACCCTGACCTCACTTTCTTCTTGCCATAACCCCACACCCAAAACCCCCATTCTTTCTCTGCATAATCCTGCATTGGCCCGGCCCATCTCTTCCATGGCCCCTCATTGCTTGGCCTCCTTCTGCCATAACCACACCTTGGTGCTGCCCTCTCATTGCCCATGGCACCATCATCACAATGCCCATTCCAATATGCATACAGGAGCATGAAGGTTCCTATAGAATTTGAACTACATTGTGTTCTGATTAGTTTTAGTTATTCTGGTTCAGATATGCATGCTGCAGAAGCCAAGTTGCCATGTCGACAGATTTCAGTAGGTGTAAGTCTGTTCATCCTCTTTTCTGAAAACCCATCCTTCTAGCCAATGATGAAGTCTTCTGAGGGCCTGAGTCCATTTCCTAGGACCTGCTCTGATGAGGGTGCCTACCCTGGCCTTAATGGTTTGAAGGCAAATGGTCACCAGACACTGTCCATGCGGAAATCCTACTTAAAATTCTCCTTTGATTCCTAATTCCTTTCTCCTAGCAAATCTTACTGATTGAAATATTAAGAAGATAGGTACAGGAAAGAAGAGAGAAGAGACCTGTAGGGCAATGGTTACAGTAATAGTTGAGATTAGCGAGAACAGAGAAAATTAAGAGAAAAAGTCTAGGAGACGGTGACTTTTCCTTTGCCTGTAGGTAGATGATAGTGACTCAGTGCTCATCACAAGGCCCTATGTCCTTCAATACTCCGAAACATTCAGCAGGTTCTCCTTCTGCTTGCAGATTTATAGCTAGAGAATTAATGCTATACCTTCCCACTAGAACCAGCTGCTTACAAGGAGACAACACAGTCCAAAGGAAAATAGGAAGAGGGCAGACTTCCATCAAAAAAAAAAAATCTTCCTGTTTCTCAACTTAGATTATACTGCCAAAATCTAGATGACAGAGTCTTCCGATCATGAGAGCAGCTGGAGGAAAGGATTTTCTGTCCTATTGCATTATTATCAAAGAGGGACTATTGGAATTTCTTAAAAGGAAGGACATGAAAAGAAATAAATTTGAAGTATGTACAAAGTTCCGATGTTAGGATATAGGAGAATAATTCACCACCATGTCTTCAGAACCTCCCGAAACTGAAGATCTCTCAAATATTATTGAAGCTGTCAATTATTTTCTTGTACTACTTACTACATTAATGCACTTTGTAATTGGTATAACCATTTATTACATTAGCCTATAAATAAAATATTTTTATTGATTCTAGTCAAATCTTATCATTTTGATAAGATTATATTAATGACTCAATTGATAGTACCTTTATTTAATTTTTAATGTGCTTGTGGGTATACAGATTTTATTGGCAAACTCTCTGTTTAACAAAGTAACATTCAGTCAATCCTGGAGATGCTGTTCCTCTCCATCTGCATGAAACCAGAGAACTCATTTATCCTTTGGCCTGTCTGCCATTCTTCCTTTGACCGTCATTGCCCATCAATAGCATCTCTTTAGGACGAGTCCTCAAACACTATGCTAGTGACAGAACTGATTTTCAAAGCACCTGAGCTGCAGAGAGCAGTCAGGTGTGCATCGAGGTAGACCTGAAAAGTAGCTAAAGACAATACTTGAGAAAAAAATTTAAAAGGTGAAAGAGAAATCAGTCATAAATCATTATGGAACTTAGTCATCTTACATAGTATTGTCACTTTACATAGTATTGTCATGCCTTACATGTTTCTGTTTATGAAAAGCACCAAGAAGTTCCACATTATAGAGAGAGACTGTGAAGATAGGAAGGGTTATACCTTATAATAAATATCTTCTTTGCAATTGTGATTAGATCTGTGCTATCTATGCAAGTATATACAGCCATATATTACCATAGTTTACAATAGTTTTCAAAGAAATATTTATAAATAACTCCAATACACTTATTATATTTTAATGAATTTGAATATTCATATTAATATACACATATTTCTGCAACTTACAAACGTACATTGTTTAGTGCTAGAGAGGCACTTGTTTCTTGAGAATAGGACTTTGGTCCTAACTCCCAATTTGGGTGGTTTAGAACATCTGCAACTCCAGCTCAGGTGCACAATGACAGCCACACGTATACATGACTGGGAACAAATTAAATGCAGGAATTATCTTGTAAAATCGTGCAAATGTACTCTTAGCATTTCTGTACAAATACAATACTCAGTGTTTCATAACTACTTGCTCTAGGAGACTGTAGTCAGGACCTGTGCTGAGATGAATTCCCAACTACTTTAAACATAGCAATATTTCTGTGATGTAAGATATTTGTGTTATATTTCATATTTATATCATACGGGGCTGTCAATCTGATGTATTAGCTGAAATGTGCTTATAATAGTTTGAGCAAATACGGAGTTACTTTTGTCTGATAGCATAAAATCTAAAAACAGATAGTCCATAGTAGAATAGCTATGCTGCAATATCCTGCATGTTCTTGAAATCGATGCTTTCTGCACCTCAGGATTGTTTTATAGCCTTACAAGCGCTCACTGCTGGCTCCGATGAACTCTGACCTACAGAAGAACTAGCTGTGAGGATCCTCTTTCTCCTGACAAAAACCGAGGTTTTATCTTGTTTGGAATGTTAACAATGCATATAGTTAAAGAAAGCAGAAATCAGCAATCAGAAGAGTTTTAATATTCCAAAATTATTTCCTTTAAGTTGTATGAATGGAGAAAACATCCTCATATGGTCAGTTCTCTGACTGCTGATTTCTGACTGGTCAAGCAGCATCTCAGCATCTTGGGAAACTTCTCACTCAGTTATCTATAATTATGCATCAGCTATCTCGTGTGTCTCGGTTCTGACTTGATGTGGTCTACTGGGGACTAACTCAGGAGCTTATTCCAAAAGAATAGTCTCCCATTGATTTTAATTTCTATCTTTTAGTCCTTTCCACAAATACCATTGCAGTGTATTTTGTTGACTCCTAAAGTTCACCTGCTAAGATTCCAAAAGTTAATAATACTACAATTCTAAGATGGAAATGGTTTCTGGCCTGACAATGAGGTCACAGAATAAATCTAATTACATCAAAGACCCCTTCTCAAGATGGAGCAATATTCTAGGAAAAACCTACCAAATTACTTAATAATACAAAATGCAAAGATTTTTATGTGGCAATTTGTATAAGAAATGATCTTCCTCCAGTCTTTCTCCACACAAGAGAGATGTAAATATCAATCTTGGTGTTCCTAAGTTATGTAATCATGAAATCTAATTCAGGGGAAAATATGTCTGTTCAATCAAACACTCAAGAAAAATAGATACGTTCAATCTATTAGGAAACGTGTGCTGAGATTTTATAATAAAAAAAATGCAGAGGCATCTGATTGTGCCTTCCTGCCTCAGGATAATTTCCCAACATTCCATATATTCCTTATTTTCATGGCACTATGGGCTAAGTATACCATCAAACTCTTCTATGATTCAATTTCATTCACTATGTGACTCAAGAGTCAATCTGGAAGCAAATTATTGCAGAAGTGTAACAAGCCATACTAAACCTTTTGCTTCGGACCACAGCTAAACGAAGCTTTAAATTGGAACTATAAAAAAGAAAAGAAAAAAATGCCAAACTAAAAGTTCCACATTTCTCAAATATAAATGCATGCAAAGATATCTTTAAACTCAGGCATGAGAGTCATGCCCATACTCCATAATCATTCCAGAATTGCTGGAAAATCAACACCGGCAGATGGAATATTTTTTTGTTGCATCATGGACATTTTAAAACACAGTAACAAAAACTACAAAATACCTTACCCAAAATAAAGTTTATTGATAAAATTCATAGCTTCAGAAAATTTCTATTAGAATAATTACTCACTGATCCAAAGTACACTTTTTCAATTGCGTAACAGAAATATGTATCTACACCATATTTAAGGGAGGGATCAACCAAAAATTTTTGAAAGACTTGATTATTTTTATTTTTTGAAAATATGTATTTCCTCCAACTCACAAGAAATTACTTTCAAAGCAATCCCTGTATTTTTCAAAATTAATGCTACAGGAGGACCTGCCAAGGTACTTTACATTGTAAGAAAAGTTAAACCATGGTTCACGTGAGGTCATCTAGCTGGTGAAGATGTGAGAAGAGTGAGTAAGTACTTCTCTCCAGGTGACAAGCATCCCTTTCTGATCAGAAAATTACCAACTCACAGAGAACTTTTGTGGATATCATCACATCTCTTCCAGTGTTAACCTGAACTTGATGTCTGTGCTTATTTCTTCTGTACTTGTGTTTAAGGTGATAGTGTCAAAGCAGTTGATGGCATAGTGTATGTCTTACACATACATGGTGCTACTGAAATTATCATGTTCTTAAATTTAAAAAAAATGCATTAGCATTTTTACTCTTAAAATTATGTATTGCTTATTTCATAACATTTTGTGAATTTGAAAGTTTTGGTATTGCTGAAAATTGATAATTTCTAATTGTCACTTGCATAATAAATTTTCTAATGATATTTATAGCATCCCATAGTAAGAGGCATATAAACAGGACATCCATCAATGACTAGTAAGGTAAGCGATAAATTCTGCATTTTTCACAAGGCGGTTTTGTGTAAATGGGCATGAAAGCAACATAGAAACTAACTTTCAAATTCAGGGAACCCCTAAACCTTTATTTCTAGGCTACAGAACAACAATTTTCCCTGAAAGATGGGGCAAATACAAATGACACCATTCTAGAGGTGGGATTTGTGACAACAACCTGTGTGAGCTGGTCAGAAGCAGTGAAAAATCCAAAGTCTACAGTAGCTTTCTAGACTCTACAATCTACATGAACCACCAGATTCTGATACATTTTTTATGAAAGGCCAAAAATATTTTAGGTTAGCAAAATTCTGCTTTCACCACTAGTTGAAAACAAATACAATTAAAGTTTTGTGTACAGAGATCTGTCTGCACTGCCACCACCTTGAAAATTCGATATTATCTAACAACGCCATCCAGATTTTTACATTCTACATTACAGAATGTCAAGGACTAACAGTATCAAGGGTTAATTAGCTATCACTAGGAAACAAATTAAACACATTGAAATAGTTTGAAATAATTACATGCAATTAGCAGTTATTTAGAATGTAAACAAGTTCACACTATTATGAAAAATGAATAGCTCCTATCAAGAACATTTGCTCAATTCTATAATGTTGGGTGAACACATTTGTTAGGTTAAAAAGATGTAAGCACATTTTGCCTAATGTTTTTTTTGTTTTGTTTTTGGCTGGTAAGACTAACAGATCTTTAACTCCAAGTTCAGAATTCATAAAATCTTAGGTTAATTTTGAATTAAAAAAGTAAAGAGTAAATACATGATGGCTCATGTTTACTGAGAAAAAAGTAGAACAAAAGCAGAGCTAAAACACTGTCTGAGATGATAAGCAGAAAATGTATATTATCTAGATGAGAAAAGTAACTTTTGCCTGAAATTGTAGGTCCCTGGCCTCTCTTATTCCTGGGGTGCTTCCCGAGGACAATTTCTGGTCAGCATGACCAAGCATTTAACCCTTATTCCTGGGACGCTTTCAGTTTCTAGTCAGATGACTAGCATTCTGTTGGTTCCTGTTTTCCCCTTGCCCCACCTGGTTAAGTTCCTATTTTTCTCCTGCCCCGCCTGGTGGTTAGCTGCAGGGCATTCATTCTATTTGAGATATGGTAATTTCCCTACCTGCCTGGGTGAGGGTCCTTGTGCTGCAGTAGGTACTTAAGGGCTTCCCCAAGGCTGAATAAACGGCATTCGGTCGATCTCCTTTCGAATGACCCTGGTCTCTCTGTGTGTTCTTTTCAATCTCCAGGCCCTTGCCTGACTCGCGTTCGGTACAGTGGCGCGCGAACTGTACTGAGGGTGTAACACCGAAATCGGGTGTTACATGAAATATTCATGAAGACATGGATTTGGTTCATATCACAGCCCCCACATGGTGGCTGACAATACCCTGTACTTTTAGTTCCACGGGATCTGATGCTGTCTTCTAGTCTCTGAGGGCACTGAATGCCTATGGTGCGCATATCTACATTTAGGGACATTTGTATAAGATAAAAACAAATAAATTTTAGCTCTCCAAATCAATAGGCCATATTAAAGATGAAGATTATCAGCTAAACTCTGTGATCCAAAGCCTTATTTCTCAAAGTCGGGATTTTTTTAATGACTCATTCACCTATGTTTATCATTACTGACCCATTATAAAGTCATAGTAGGGCAGTAAAAGATGCTCATTATATATTCTGAGAATAATATTTTCTTTTCTCTCTAATATGAAAACTTCTTGCCATAGTCAGGACAAAATCCTTTCAAGAATGTGCTATATATCTTCAATTCAATTTAAATACTTTCTGATAGTATTTACTCATACCAAAGAAAATTCCCCATGGTCTTAGGTCAATGTCTGTTGGCTTCACATAATTCTAAATATTAAACAGGGGTTCCTAGGCTGAAGATGAGGGAAAGCAGTGAGTACATGTCACTCTTCAATGGACCTAAGCTTTTAGCTGTGCAGGATCAATTACTACTAGAGATCTATTGTACCACACCAAGCCCGTAGTGAAGAGCACCATTTTACTAAAATGTCAGCTAACACTTAAACTTTGCTAAAAGAGTAAGTCACGTGTTATATGTTCTCTCCACAACAGAAATGTCAAGCAAACCTGGACTTTATGGCTGGATACATGAAAAGAAGTAAAAATGTTCACACGGTAGCTTCAAATCAGAACTCCAAAAGGTCTGGTGTGTTCTAACTAACAAGCTTGCGTTTCTGTTTGATTATTTTGGGTATCTCGAAAGAGTTCTATTCCATTGTCAATAATCTAAATGTTGTAATAATAAATACTGTTAAGTTTCTACAAATTAATTACTTTTATTTTCATTGCTTTAATTGCCATGTACACTAAAGCTTGTATTGTATTACCTGTAACAAATTAGAATTCTGCTATAAATGGAACATAGTTTTAAGCTAGAAACCTGACATATTTAAAGTTAGCTTTAATTTTGTGGGTAAAACAACTTCTCCTAAATGAAATTCCTTAGAGAAGAGCCCTGAGTAGTGATACAGGAGAAGAGAAACACATAGGGTTGTGCTTATTAACTTTAACAACCTTCTGCATGTTTCCTCAGCAAATGTTAGTCTATAATGTGAACATGATAAACAATGCCAATGGATAGAAACCAGAGTAAAAAGATTGAAATATAAATAAAAGGCAAAATCAGTGGTAAATATAAAATAATCCCTTGTGCTTATTAACCTCAACATTAAGTAAGCACGATTCTATTTTTTTTCTACATTATTTTTACTGATTGTTTGGGACTTTCAAATAATAAATCCTTAGTGTGTTTGCTTCTTAGTCCTCCCAGCTCCACCCCTGACCCTTTTTACCTCCTCCTAAATTAAAAGTAGCAGAGGCAGAGGAAGCAGACGAAGCAGAAGTGGAAGGAGGA
>NC_022028.1:4804044-4806861 GCF_000317375.1 Microtus ochrogaster | reverse complement strand
CGGGCAAAGAGGGGAAGGGAAAGGTGTCAGGAAGCTCAGATCTGCTGGAATTCAGGTCCGGAGACATCCCTAACTGATAAGTAAATACAGAGGGTCTGTAATTGTTGACTAACCAAGGAAAATGCTAATAGGTTCCTGAGCCTGGTGCCTGCAGGTCTCTGCTAGGAGATAAGATACCAGGTTGATTTCCTAGACCCTGCAGAGGGAATAGAGGTAAATATTTTTCTTAACGTGTGAGCTTAAGATGGCTGTAACCAAAATGCAGATCTCAAAATACAGGCCTTTGCTTCCGGCACACCTCCATCATAAAACCCATGGTGGCACTATGACCCACAGCATCAACATGGTCTCAGGTGGCAACACAGTCCATGGAAATCTGCACAGCCTTCAGTGGTAACATGGGCCACAGACATCAACACAGATCACAGTAGGACCACAGACTCAGAATAGTCCTTGGCAACAGCCTGGATCTGGACAATACCAGAGTCACAGGTAGCAGGACGGGACATTCACAGCAGTATGGCCCCTGGGGACAGCATGTTCCTGAGACATCAACATGGCTTCAGGTTGCAAGTGACTCTACTTTTATACCTATTTTAGAGGTAATATTTTCCATAAAACAATTTATCTAATGGATATTTTGCTAATATTGTGCTGAGCTGTATTATATACCTTAATTTTATTTAAAAGTTACTAGCTATACCATAGGCTCTTGGATAATGTATCCTGTTACAAATCATTTTAAAGCTACCTATAACATTTATTTATCTAGTCATTTGTCATTTTATAGTTTATTTATTATTTTCTATATTCGGTGTGTTCTGATTCCTTAGTAATAATTTTCTGCGTTCTCTTAAAAAGCTTTTAAAATTCATTTCCTTTATTCTCTAATCAAAGCCTTAAATCTTAGCCTACCTTAGGGTCTTTCATCATTTCCTGCATTCATACAAATTGTCTTTTGTTTATTTTTTAATTTTAAGGAGTTATAGATACATGAAAAATACAAAACTAATAAGTACAATTCTGACATATCTTTAAGCTATTGCTAACATCTTAGAGAGCAACACTGGGCATCAGAATGAATCAACTAACACAGAGAGCAAGACTATGAACTAAACTGTACAATTCGTTACAAATTCTTAAATCATTTTTTCATTTTGGGTTCATTTCAGGATCATACTTTGCATTCAGTTGTGACATCTTCATGGCTTCTTCCAAGCTGTGATAATACCCCAATCTTTCTTTGTCTTTAATTACATTGATAATTTATGTATCATTGATCAAATATTTTATAAATTGTTTCTGTTATTATGGATTTGAAACATTTTCTCATTAGTGGGTTGGTGTGACATATTTTCTGTTAGAAAGCAAGAGAGAATAGATAATACATAGTCTCTTGTGGATCATGTGAGAGGCTCTGTGTCTGTGTCACCCTTGATTAATCCCTGACACTTAATCTGCCTTGGCCTGTTGATAGGGCAGGAAAGAATTAGGCGGGGAAAAACTTAACTGAATACTGGGAGAAAAGAGAGTTGAGAGAGAAGCCATGGAGCTGATGCTGACAGATGTGTTGAAACTTTGCTGGTAGGCCACAGCCTCGTGGAGATGCACAAATTGATGGAGATTGGTTAAATTAAGATGTAAGAGTTAGAAAATAAGAAGCTAGAGCTAATGGGCCAAGCAGTGATTTAAATAATATAATTTCTGTGTGAATATTTCTAAAGTCTTAACAGCCAAAAAACAAACAAGCAGCCTCCTTACAACAAATTGGCACTCCAATGTTGTTGACTAAATCAACATAAAACCTGAGAAAACTTAAAAACAAATCCTAAATATAAAATGGAAAAAAGAAAGCATATTTAACAAATGGTGCTGGCATAACTGGATATCAACATGTAGAATGAAAATAGATCCATATCTATCACCATGCACAAAACTCAAGTCTAAGTGGATCAAAGACCTCAACATAAAGCCAGCCACACTGAACCTCATAGAAAAGAAAGTGGGAAGTACACATAAACACATTGGCACAGGAGACCACTTCCTAAATAGAACCCCACTAGCACAGACACTGAGAGTAACAATTAATAAATAGAATCTCCTGAAACTGAGAAGCTTTTGTAAAGCAAAGGGCATGGTCAATAAGACAAAACCACAGCCTACAGAGTGGAAAAAGATCCTCACAATCCCACATTGGATAGAGGTCTGATCTCCAAAATATACAAAGAACTCAAGAAACTTGACATCAAAAGAACAAATAATCCAATAAAAAATGGGATATAGATCTAAACAGAGAACTCTCAACAGATGAATCTAAAATGACTGAAAGATACTTAAGGAAATGATGAACATCCTTAGCCATCAGAGAAATGCAAAATAAAACAACTCTGAGATTCCTTCTTAATACCTGTAAGGATGACCAAGATCAAAAACACTGATGACAAGTTATGCTGGAGAGGATGTGGGGTAAAGGGACATTCCTCTATTGCTGGTGGGAGTGTAAACTGGTACAGCCCTTTTGGATATTAGTATGGTAATTTCTCAGAAAATTAGAAAACAACCTACCTCCAGATCCAGCAATACCACTTTTGGGTATATACTCAAAGGCTGCTCAATTATACCACAAGGACGTATGCTCAACTATGTTTATAGTAGCATTATTTGTCATAGCCAGAACCTGAAAACAACCTAAGTGCCCCTCAACAGAAGAATGGATAAGGAAAATGTAGTACATTTACATAGTGGAGTACTACACAGTGGAAAAAAATAATGACATCTTGAAATTTGCAGGCAAATGGATGGATGTAAAAAACATCA
>NC_022028.1:4801553-4802810 GCF_000317375.1 Microtus ochrogaster | reverse complement strand
AACTCCATAAGGAGCCTCTTTGATGCCCATCTTCTTCAGGAAGTAGCTTGGTGCTGCCAGGAGCAGATGTGTCTCATTGTCATGAAAAGCCCTAAGTTATTAAAACATTTGCTTTGGTCACAGTGTTTTTACCACACCAGAAGAAGGGAGTCTAGAGCAGGGCATACAAATAGTCGTTGGAATGGGATGTTAAACATCTTTAATAGTGAGATGACCCTGACTTTTGGCAGACAATTTTATTTTATTACTCTTTCAAAGGAGAACTGATATTTATTTACATTTTAACTATATATTAAAACTACTAAACTTTGAAGAAGAATATGTACTGAAATTGCTGTAAGGTAGCTATTAAGATATACTGCTGAAAAATGTTCATTTGATTCATCAGTGTTTTGGGTAAAAAAGAGAATTGAGTCTATGTTATAAACTGGAAGAAGCTTCTAATGAATCTCCAGGGCTACCATGGGATTTTCTCAACCTTTTCAGTGTGTTTACGACTGCAGCTCACTCAGCTTTAAAGTTACCTCTTAATGTGTTTTGGTTCAGGAAACAAAGACGAGGACAGTAAGAAGTCAAGTAAGTTTGATCCCCAGTTATTTTCAAAAGATTATGTTATTAGACAGGAGGGTGGTCTCATTTCATTGAAGATTACAGTAGTTTTGAAATCCACAAAAAGTGCAGTACTTATGTAAGCAAAGCAGAAAGAAAATAAGAGCTGGTATCAGGCCTGGTGGGGTGCAACAGATTCAGATATTTAGAAATAAATCCACATAAGCTGAGTTACAGGAAGATTGCTCAGATGATTTATTTCAGGCGGTTTCTTTGCTCAGAGGCATTGTGGTGATTGACTGGTATTCACTGGATCCTGATGTGAAGTGTTGATTTTAGAGCATAATTTGCATCCACGGAGAAACTGATATCTAAATTGAGATAGGACAAGTTTATTCAGTCAATATTAAATGTGCACTGAGTGTTTAGTTTTATTATTTATTTGACTATTTTTTTATCAACTTCACATAAACTAGAGTCATCTGGGGAGAGGAAACCTCAATTTAAAAAATACCCCCATCAGATTGGCATGTTGGCAAGTCTGTGGAGGCATTTGTTTGATAGATGATTTCTGTGGGAGGGTCCATCCCAGCATGGAAGATGTTCCTAGGTCAGTGATCCTGGGATACATAGGACAGCAGGGTCAGCTGAGGGGGTGGCACAGACTTTTAATACCAGCATTTGGAAGGCAGATTCAGGGAGATTTCT
>NC_022028.1:4786433-4801134 GCF_000317375.1 Microtus ochrogaster | reverse complement strand
AGGAAGGAAGGAGCGTGGGAAGGATGAAGGAAGGAACGAAGGAAGGAATAAAGGAAAGGCAGGGTCGCTAAGGCATGAGAAGAAAGCTACTAACATTCCTTCATGGCCTCTTTTTCAGTTTATGCCTTCAGGTTTTTCCCTCAATTTTCTGTCCTGATCTCCATTCTTTATGGACTGTGATTCACAAGATGATATACATTATTTCCATGCCAGGTTGATTTTGGTCATGGTATTTATTAAAGCCATAGGAAGCCAGCTAAGACAAATGCATTTACCCCTCTTCTTATTAGTCTACCAGGAGATTGCTACCTCTAGGAAAGAGCTGCACCCAGGGTCTGAAGGGAATCTGGGAGTTCTACTTGCCATTAAACCATCATTGGATCTCTAACAGGGTCCCAACAACTTTCTTTTGTTTTCTTACTCTATATATCCTGCAGAAGAACAGTGGTGATTATCATCCAAACTGAAGCAATAAAGTACAAGGTAAGAATTTCCTCTCTTTTTTCCCTGGGCTCTTAATTATTTATTTGATGTCTTTAAAAACTAGAATGAGAATGTAACATGAAGGCACATGAACTACAGGAAGTGAGGAAGAAAGGATCATCTAAACCAATGACATTTGAAGAGAATGGAACACGAAGGCACATGAACTACAGGAAGTGAGGAAGAAAGGGTCATCTAAACTAATGACATTTGAAATTGGTGTTTTAATTGGTATTTTAAGGATAGAATAATTATACTACTAAACAAATTTCTCCAGAGTATGGGTTAACAGTTCTGAAACTACATAATGTGTTTACCACGAGGGTGCAGGTTAGTTTTTGTCAACTTGACAAACACTAGAGTCAGGTTGGAAGAGAACCTTGAGTTGAAGAATTACCCACAGAAGATTGACCTTAGGCAGGATATTTTCTTCATTAATGACTGCTATCGGATGGCTCAGTCCACTGTGGGTGGTACTGTCCCAAGGCAGATGGACCACTATGACCCAAGAGGACAACGGAGGCTTTTGAGGATTAAGTGTGGCATTGTGATCATTGTGTGAGGAGGGAGACACCCTAGGTGCAGTGTCTGTTTCTTCAAAGGCAGCTCCTATGTCGGAGTGACAGCAAGTGTTCTCACTGCTACCATGGACTTGGGAATCATGACCCTAACCTGAGAGGAGACTAACAAGTCATCCTGCCTGTCACGTGTTGCCTTTGGCAATGTGTGATGAAACTTTAGGAAACTCTTAAACTGCCTGCCTCCAGTACCTGCCTTTGTTACCCATGATGATGGACAGTAACCTGTAAACCAAATTAACCCTTTCTTCTACAAGTTGTTTTGGATAATAGTGCTTACCATAGCAACAGAAAACTGTTGCTATGTATGTACAAAACGGCTAAACATATTTCAGATAAACTTCACTGATGTTGAATCTGCAATGTGAGAAGAAGTTGGAAATCAGGAAGGGAAAGATTAGCAAATAAATATTCTATATACTATTGAGTTCGAATCAGATGTATTAGAGTGAGCTGATAGATGCATATGGACCCATACCTATGCTATATACACACTTGTAGAAGAAGAAACTCAGATATATGAATTCTTTGGTTTATTTGTTGGTTTGTTCATTGTGGTTTAGTAGCAATAACAAAGAGTTTTCCTAGCAACCAAATCTGCATTTGTATCTTCTCTCTTATATTTTTAAAGAAGCTCTACTACAGAGCTACAGTACTGAAAACAGCCTGGTATTGGCATAAGAACAAACAGGAGGACCAATGGAACCGAATAGAAGACCTGGATATCAATCCACACATCTTTGAACGCCTGATCTTTGACAAAGAAACAAAAAAATATCAAATGGAAAAGAAGAGTGGAATGTTTGTTCTTTAGATGTCTGTTAAGTCTATTTGAGTCATGACATCTGTTAGTTCTCTTATTTCTCTATTAGGTTTCTGTCTGATTGACCTGTCCATTGGTGAGAGTGGAGTGTTGGAGTCTCCTACTATTGGTGTATGGGGTTTGATGTGCGATTTAAGCATTAGTAATGTTACTTTTACATATTTGGTCCTTTTATATTAGGGGTATAAACGCTCAGGACTGAGACTTTATCTTGATAGATTGTTCCTGTTATGAGCATAAAGTATCCTTCTCTGTCACTTCTGACTGATTTTAGTTTGAATTCTATTTTGTTAGATATGATGAAAGCTACACCCTCTTTTTTCTTAGGTCCATTTGATTGGAAAACCTTCACCCAACCCTTTACTCTGAGGTAATATCTGTCTTTGAAGTTGAGATGTGTTTCATATATGCAGCAGAAGGCTGGATCCTGTTTTCCTTTTAAACTCAAATAGATCTAAGAAGAACTGTAACATAAAATAAATTAATAAAAATAAATATTAGAAAAAAATAGTCTTTTGTTAAAAAGTAAATCATGTTATACGTTAAAGGTTAGAGGGAGTAAGAAGGATTATTTGTGTAAGGTTTACTACTGTAGTGTAAGTGTCTAAATGAGGATATATAAAAGTGATTTAAAGGAGGAAAGACAATCGGTATGGAAGTAGAAAGAAATTAAATTCAAGCACTTTAACTGTGTATTACTCTAACCACAATGATTAATTTTGAAATGTCCTTCCCGTTTCCACTGTCACTGTCCTAGTACAAACCAGAAGCTCTCTCATCTGATTCCTACCACAGTTTCCTAACTGGATATATTGATTCTGATTTGTATGGTCTTCTAAACATTTTCCACACTGCAGTCAATGAGAGTTAGATCAAAAAAATCCTTAGCATCTAACCTTACCAAATGTTACCAGTATTTATAACATTAAACCAAAACTTACCATGAGCAAAATGGCTTAGATTCTGTCCCTCTCTAGTTTCTAACCTCATCATTCATCCACACACATATGTATGCATGTATATACATGTATGTATATATATTTGTGTATGTTTATATGTGTGTATGTGTATAATATATGAACTTACCTCTCATCTTTGCTTATTCTATAGCTGTCAGATCTATACTGTTACCATTTCTTTTTGCCATATTCTCGGCCCTAAGACTAATACATAGTGACCCCAACTTGCCATTCAAGTTTCAATTTTAATGCTATGTTTGTAATGAAATTTGACTATTATATATGAAGGAACACTGGATATTCTGCATCAGTTTACTGTTTAGTATTTCTGATAATCATGTTTTACCAAATATCAATATCTATAAAATGAACATAAAGTATAAAGATCATTTTATCTATAGTTGTGATTACTTATTGGGCCTTCTGTCAGCAGGACAGAAACTCTATAATATCCACAACCCTGCATGTCTGAGGAACGTCTTCCTGAGCTCACTTAAAGCTATTCGACACATTCTTGTTGAAATTTGCAAAGGCTTACTTTAACACTATCCTTTAATAAATCCTCCTCCACTGGTTTGCTAATTTTTTTGATGAAAATCATGATTTTTTTTGTGTGCCCCCAAATTTATAAAGAAGTCAATGATCTTGAAGTGAATTGTCAGTAAATTGGTCATCAAATACATTATCCACTCAGTACATTTACAAATTAATAAGGAAATGGGAAAATTCTCTATATGTATCACTAGTTTGACACTATAGCAAAGCTCATTTACTCACATGTAAAGTAGTTATATCTTAATGTCTCTCAGAATATTTGTGTTAATGAACTACAATACTTTGGGAGGTAAATGTCAAGCTCATCATTCCTTGCCAGAAACAGCACTATTCTTTCTCTGATCATTTGTCACTTATATCAGGCATGGAAAATAAATCCCAAGGCTAAATTTAAGTACAAATGAATTTGTGTGCCCCAGGAGCAAAAGTGATGCCTCATAATAAACGCATGAAATAAAAATCACAACATTGGCACATTAAAATTACAAGAATTTCAAAGCTCTAAGAAGAAACAAAATGTTATTATTAGGCAGGCGCATTGCTTGAATATCCATTTTCAATTCTATGACTGGGTGGAGCTGTCAAGCCTGCAGAGCTTAGTATGTATATTCATTTACTTGATGGTGATACACTGTTACACATCTTATGTTAGTGATGTATCACATGATGGTGATACACTGTTACACATCCCATGTTAGTGATGTATCACATGATGGTGATACACTACACTGCTACACATCACATGTTAGTGAAGAAGCTGTTCTTCACTAATATAACTTACCACATACCTTATTGGAAGATTCCGTAAATCAGTTTTATACATTATCACTCAAAGTGTAAGCTCTATGAGATAACATGTTTGCTGAAAAGTTTTGCACATTATTGTTGGTAATTTATATTTGTGGAATGTTTTAATGAAGAATAGTCACATGATCATGTGTTTAAGGTACACAAATTCAAAGAATTTCTTTCTTTAGTATTTTACAGAAGGCTAATATGTATTTATACAGTCATGTCAAGAAGGACAAATATCTTCCTACTTAGGAGATTAAGTTATTACCCATGCCATTTCATTTTAAGAAGGATCACTGGGTTTCTTTGCATAATTAACAGGGTTAAGTGTTACAAATTGCTAACTTAATTTCTCTATTAAAAAATTCATTTATTTAAAGGGAAGATCTATTATCTCCTGATCTTGAGGTACTTCTAATTAACAAACACTTGGATGTAAGAATGAAGAATATGATGTAAGGAAAGTAACTGATTATTCTGTGGGATGATTAAAGACTTGTTGGGGGCTTGTTGCAGCTGCCTGTTATGTGATCCCCATTTCTGGGGTGCGGGGAGGGGGTGGTGAGTGAGAAGATGCAGAGGCAATGACACAGAATCTAAGAGATTCCAATACAGAAGCTCTTTATTGTAAAAAGGTCAGTGATTTTATGAGGTCAAGGAAATTAAGCTGCCACAGGAATGATACTGGTTGGTCCTTCTGAAACTGGCAGTTGCTGCTGGTGTGTTGTGACTAGCTACCTTACTTTTCATCCATTGACAGGTTGTTTTGTCCAGTTTTGGTTATACATTATGAGTTTGTGTGCACTTGGTTGTGCTTGCACCATTGCCTCAAAGACTGAGAACTAAATTTTTACGAGAGACAGAAACCATTATCCAGTAAAAGCCCACATTCTGCTGCTCCATGGTATGGTTCATGGACTGAGTGGTAACTCTAGAAATACAACTAATCTTTGTAAAACATTACTGAACTCTATGATTTTCTAACCAAAAGAATCAAGGATTGGTGACACGTCTTCCAGATAACACTGCGGCTATAAGTGAAGGAAAAGTTCACTGATAGATTCAAGAAATCATCAAGAAGTTTAAATAATTTTTGAAACAGAATGTTTATTGTTGAGTTTATTTGTTCCTGGTGTTACAAGCATGCTGTAGTACTTTCAGATATTTGTGTACTTAATTCCCAGAAGTTATTTGTTGAATCTTTTCTATGTTGAATATTGGGTGTGACCTTGGTGTTTTTAAAAGAAACTTAGTGAAAGGCTTGAATTCTTACACAATCTAGATATAATGTATTTATTCCATCCTGTAAATTGCTGAATATAAATAACAAGCTTTTCTTACAATGTTCCTAAGCTTAAGTGGGTTCAAATTCTTCCCAGTCACCAAAGCACTTCTAAACTCTCACTTATAGAAATATTAAAGCAAGATACGTATGTTGACTCAATGAGACTTTGATTAGGTATTATTTTATACAAATTATTGAAGCAATTTTTATTCTCCTGAAAATAACGTGACCAAGCTATGTACTGCTACGCTAAATAACTGAACATTGATGTTGCATCTTCAAACATCTTGCTTCAAGTGATTCTCAGATTTTGTATTGCATCATTCTCAAATGGATGGATTTGAGTGTGGATTGTTCAGTGAATCAAAATCTTCATCCAAGAGGCAACACACAGTGGGAAAGAAGCCATCTCTTAAAACTCAGAGAAATTTGTTTGGAGGTTTATGGGCCATGTAGAATTCAGTTTATTTGAACTCCAGATAAACCAAGACTTAGACATGTAGTATTAGGTCAGAGCAGTTCAATAATTTCTGAAACAAGTAATGTATGAACCAGATCTCAGAGGAATCTGTTGCCCCCAATGAATTGAGATCACAGAACAAAGTAACTGAGGTTAAAAAAAAAAGAGAGAGAGAAAAGGGGATTTACTGCTCAATAGCATACAGTTAGTGATTACATGATATCAGGCCTAGTCTCTAATGTCAGGAGATCACACAATCAACCCAATAACAACCTGTTTTTAAATGTATTTTTTAAAGATATTTGAGACAGTTGGATTATGGTCTTACCTGGGAAGTTTAAGGCCCAGACAGATATTCTAAGCCTTGTTCTGACTCTACATTAATTTCAAACCATTTGAAACTTATTGGAGAAAAATACTTCCATATGTTTCTTTCCTACAGATATGAGGTGCTGAACATATCTAGATTTGCATTATTCAAGATGACTTCCAGTTGAAACTAGAATACTCATTTTTAACACTAGATAAGAAAGTTGGAAAGAAATTGTGTGGCATAAAAATTGCAAAAAAGAAAAAAACCTAGATAAGAAACATACCCACCCCAGACAATTCACAAAGCACATTTTATAAATTAAATGACTGTAACTTTTCAAAAGTTAATAAGATTGTTATTGCTCATTCAGGTTTGGTCAATGTTTTTTAAATGTCCTGGCATATAATGAAGTGAATTTGAACGGTACTTAAATTATAAAAGAAATCTGTCAACTGGGAATGTTTTAAAGTTAATTACAGCCTATAGAGTATTTTAAAAAATCATTCATCCTTCTCAAATGAAGTAACAGGATTTTAATCTGCTTTATAATTTAAACAGTAACTGTATGAAATATAATAGTGATAAAAACATATTTTCATCCATGGTACTATTCCTTTTGTGACATTCTTTCAGTGAACAACCTGTACCTTCTGATATCAATTACAATTCTACAGACTGAAACAGACTAAGATACACATCAAAGCAGCCAGGGTGCTGGCACAAGTCTTTATTCTCAGAATGACCACTGGCAGCAGAAAATCCCAGACCAGTCAGGCAAGCGACAGAGACCTTGTCAGAAATGGGATAATTGTTACCTAACTAAGTAATGCTCTTTCGGTATGGGTAGTGGTTCATCTATATCACAAACTATCCAATATTATATATCCTGGAAGTTTCCTATTCAATTTTTATTATTTAATTTAACTTCTTTGAGAGTTTCACATCATGCACCCCAATTCTGCTTACTTCCCAGTTCCCCATACTCCTCCCTCATCCCTGCCATAATTCTCCAACAAAAGGAAACAAAGTAAGCAAGCCACAACAAAACAAAAACAAGCAAAACAAAAACACCACAACGGAAAAACCTCTTTGCTTCTCCTTCTTTGCCTCTTCAACACCAACATTGGTATCACATTGATTAGAATATTGTTAAGTACCTTATTATATTGTCTCAATCCTTCTTGCTATGGAACAAAGTAACAAATATATAGGAACTTACAAAAACCATTTAGCCAGATTCACACATTGTCTTCCTTAATTCCTGTTGTCAAGACAAAACACCATGGCCAAGGAATAGAAAGAGAACTCAAAAGTATCAACTTGGGAATCATATCACAATGCTTTGAAGTAGAGGCTAAATCAAAATGTAATAATTGCCTTAATTCGTTATCCCAAATCCTTCCCCTTAGGGTGTTTTTTTGTTAGAAACTTTGAGCAATTTTCATAATCATATCATTATAAAGAGACCTCAAATCTCAGTGTAACGAATTTGAGCTATGAACCTTGAAGGTAGAATTTGCTGCTATAAACAATGCGACTATATTTGACCAAAGATAATTCCACTGCCCTGCAAATTAGAGTGTCACATGAGCTTATTAACTTTCTAAAGAGGTTTATATAATACTCTCTAAGGTCTGGGTGTCCTTGAAAAAAGCCTGACTATTTTATGAGAGGGCAAATGAAATGGTTTACATATGCCACTCACTATAATGTTCCTCCGAAATTCTAATAGTGCATAAAGGGTTTTGTTAATGGACAGCATAAACAAGATGGATGTTTATAGACAGACGTAATTCCATTGAAACAAATAACTGCTTTTTAATTAATCACTTCTGCATTATCTATTATGCCCATGGTTCTGTGAATGGTTTCAGACTTGTTTTCAAATTGGATTATTGATACTCTTTCTTCCTTAGGTTGACAAGCTGCGGGTGCTAGAGATGTTTGTGTCGGGTGTCATTTTCTCTCAGCCCGATCACTGAGTGAACCTCGGTTCCTAAGATATTACACTATAAAAAAAGAGAAAGAACGATGATCAAGGAGCAGCCCCTGAGATGTGCTGAGGTAGGTATTTCTAGAAATGAGTCTTAATGATAAGGTACAATTATTGATTCTGAAAAAAGTATGATAACTCTTTCATAGTTAATGCCACAGCATGCCGGGATATCTGTGTGGAAGCCTGCTCTTTCTCCATTGGTTAAGAAGATGAATCTGTGGGAGCACAGAGAGAACTAATGCCAGAAACCTGGTAGCCACACTGCAGGACCATTTTGTATTATGAAATTTACTCAGAGACATGGCCTTCATGACGGGCCTCACAGACTGGACAAACATACCATAGATTCAGTCCTACTCCCGTACTCTACCCTAGGATAGGAGTAAGGAAGTGAAGCCATAGAGGGAGATCATTCTTTGGCCCTATGATGAATATGATTTGCTTCTAAGTCATGCATAGATAAAGGCCAGATATGTTGGCGAATGAATTGCCAGGCAATCCTATCACCTCTATGCCCATTTTCACCCAAATAGACATGGCAGACGTTGTGGAATAGAAAGAAGAAATCCTTAGCTTGCTTTTTCTGCCCCAAAATCTGGGTGGTGGTTTGAATGAGAATGGCCTCCACAGTCCCATATATTTGAATCTTTTGTTCTCAGCTGCTGAAACTGTTTAGAAAGGATGAAGAGGCATGGCCTGCTTGAAGGAGGTGTGGCCTTGTTGGAGGAAGTGTGTCACAACTGTGTCACTTTGAGGCTTTAGTTCTAATATCCTTTCTCTCCTCTCTCTCTCTCTCTCTCTCTCTCTCTCTCTCTCTCTCTCTCTCTCCATTCCTCCCTCCTTCCATCCCTCCCTCCCCCCTCCCTCCCTCTTTCTAGGTCTCATGGTTATTGGTTGTGTCAAAATGTAAGCTCTAAGTACTGCTCTACTGTCATGCTTGTCTGGCCTGGCTGCCTGCTACCACGCTTCCCACAATGACGGCCATGGACACACCCTCTGAACTGTATGCAAAACTCCAGGTAAGTGCTTTTCTTTGAAAGTTATCTTGGTCAATGGTGGGGTTTTTTGTTTTGTATTATTTTGTTTTGTCATGAAAATGGGAAGTAATAATGACAATGTGTGAACCTAGCAAAATGCCTGTTGAATGTTCCTATATATTCGTTACTTTGCTACTTAGCAAGAAGGATTAAGACAATATAGTAAGGTACTTAACAGTATCCTAATGTGATAACAATGTACTAAAAATTTCATAACAGGACAGAAATGCATTCTGTGTTAGCATGGGTTAGTATAGGCAGGAAAATCTTTCTGATAAGATTATGGATTATTAAAGAAAACAAAATTTTATTATCAAAAAAATATTCAAACAAGACAAATTTACAATAAACAACAAGCAAAAAAACCAGCAGACCTAAATGCACCTCTGAACTAATTCAAGGATGAAATAACCATTGATGTAGGTGGGCCTTCTGTCTATGTGTTACTTTCATTGGTTAATAAAGGGACTGCCTTGGCCTTTTGATGGGGCAGAAAATTAGGTGGGCAGAGTAGACAAAACAGAATGCTGGGATGAAGGCAATGAGGCAGATGCAATGAACTCCAGCCCAAGATGGACATAGGTTAGAATCTTCCTGGTAAGCCACCACCACGTGGTGCTACACACATTAATAGAAATGGGTTAATCAAGATGTGAGAGTTAACCAGTAAGAGGCCAGAGCTAATGGGCCAGGCAGTGTTTAAATAAATACAGTTTGTGTTTTGTTATTTCGGGTGTAAAGCTAGCCATGCGGGAGCCGGGCAGGACAAAAAGCAGACCTGCCCGCAGCGCCTCACTACAAACCATAAAATCCCTTCCATATCTGTGTTCCTTTTAATGTCATAAAAAATTAGCTTTGATACAGATATTTAATTGGTGAAGTCCAAAAATATTGATTTCTATATAAGTATCATTCAAACTTTGTTCTCAGGTGTAGCATTCCTGAGCATTCTAAGTAATGTGTACAGTACTTTCCTTAGGTAACATTCTCTGCTATAGATGGAAATCATGCCATGATTCAACCATTGCAAGCAGTAAGCCATAGACAGTACTTCCCACGAGCCACACGTGGAAATTGCTGGTGCAGTTTGATACGAAAAATAATAAAACTGTTATTTCTGATCCATGACATAGAAGAACATTGCCTTGGGGTGGTATGTATGCATTTTTATTCAATATTTATCCTCACTGCTAGTTTCTTGTGATATATTATTTTAAATGTTTCTGGTATTAGCTTATACATTGCTTCTGATTTTTGTAATATAAAGCATACACTAAAAATAACACCTATGAAATATTTACTAAGCAGAGCAGGGAGGGAAATTCCAGAGCAAGTTTAGAGCCTAGGTTTTCTTTCTCAAGTTAAGCATGAGTCTCAAGATACTTGTAAATCAATTCTGATTTCCTTGTACAGTCCAAGGCTAACAGAATGTTGGAAATAAGCAAATTTTTCCCTAGATTCTAGACTCTAGAAAATAGAGGTTAATGGCTATTTCTTAGGCATGTATATGTAATGTAGCATCCAGAGTATCTATGAGATAAAAATATCACAAATTTTCTCCAGCCAAGTTAGAACAACGTTGATTCTTCTTCTACTCCGGTTCATAATTATACAATAAAGATGAGTCCTGAATGCTCATTTATCTGTCCCGAATTACTACCCACTGTGAAGAATGCTTGAGTCTTCAGTTCTGACGACACACTTGAAGCTTAAACTAATGTGAAACTCAAGTGCATTATAAAGTACATAAAAGAATGAGCAACTAAGCAAAAACTAAAATTTATTCATTTGTGCAAACACAGTGTATAGTATAAAAATAAATGGTGTTCATTAAACAAACAGATAGCTGCTAAGAAATAAAACAATATGCTTGACAAGAAAAAGTAAGTATATTAATAATATAAATGGCAGGAGCTATTTTTTTCACGTGAGCTAAGGATTTATTAATGGCAAACACATGCCATGCTTGCCTGCATCAGCCCTGAGGTATAAACATTATTACTCATGTTTCAAAATATATAAGGTTACAGAGAGGGTGACCCACATAAGGTCAGCTAGTTACTAAGTGATGTGCCCTGATTTTCTCACCAAGCTTCATCTGAGAGCTACTACACCATGCAGCGTGGAATCAAGGTGAAAATATGACCTAAACAGTTATTTTTAAAAAAATTAAAAATGGATCAGCGATGCCTTTCTCATTTAAAACTGCTATTCTTGCAGAAGCTAAGCCTCCAATTCTTAAAGGCATTTCTTGAAGTGATGAATTAACTTGTCACCTCTGCCTGTAGGATGATGCAACCGTGTATCATCTTTGGAGTAAATTGAGAAGATAGACATTCAGAACTCTTCCTTCTTCTTAGGGCTCAGACAATTCACTAAGAATTATTGCATAATCTTATAAATGAAATTCTAATTCATCATTTCACTAATGAATGTCAGGCCTCTTTTAGTTGCAAAGAAAATTAATAATATTTAATAATCATTTAATTGATATAGCAGAGATGAACAAAATTATTTATCATGATACTATAGCTCTTTTTTAATAAACTGTCCCTATTTCTACAATATCCATGTTCCCTGGTCCAATTCTTTCTGTAGAAATCAGAACCTGAAAATTTCTATGGGGTGCTATCCAAATTCAGATCCATACCTACATCTTTCCTACATTTTTGATTCTCATTCAGAGACAGCTTTAGCATAATTTCCAGCAAAATTATTAGCAATCGATAGCCAAACTTTCTGTGAAAACTTCTCATATAAATATGGTACTTCTAGAAGCTTTGCCAACTACTGTCCCTCAGAAGACCCCAGAAAGGATCATACATCCGATCATTTTTGCACTTGTAGGATGGTACTGTCTATGTAGGGAGCTGCTGGGTCAGTGAGGCAGGCTTTGAGAGCCTCCTTGCTACACCTTCATGGAACAAAAGGAGGGAAGACAGAAATACAAAGGAGCAAACTTCTTCCTGCCACCCCTTTTCACAATGGCACCAATCTAATCTATACTTTGAGGGTGGAGCCCTCTTGACCTAAACAAATCATATTAGGTCTCATCTTTCATACCTGCATTAGCCTAGGAGATATGTTTTCACCACAAGCATTCTAACACATTCATATTATACCAAACACTTTGTATAATAGTTGTAGGGTAGAATAATGGATATTTTCTTGATCAAATTGTCTGTAAGTTATACCAATGAATAATGAATAGGACCCCTGAAGCTGGAAGCCATGAGTGCTGTCGCACTGGTGGACAGGAACGGATGGAAACTTTATTTCCAGCTCTCAGCTCAGTCTCATTCCCCTGCTTCAAGTTAGTGCCCATCACAATGATACCTATATGGGCAACGAGAGGCATTGCCCCTGACCAATATGAAATTGTTTCCAAATTCAGGAATGCACATGAGCTGGAAAAACATGATGCAGCCTGTCACCTATCAGGGAACACTATGGGAGTCTCCTGGGGGTGTTCTAGTAGTTGAGGAGCTGAACTGAGCCTTCCAGACCCACAGGAGTTGAACAGCTGTTTTAATCTATGTAACCTGTGAAGCAGGACTTCTCTATTTGTGCAAAATGGCAGCTTTGCAGAGAAAGCTGTTTCCATAGGTCTGTGAGGAAAACGAATGAGGGAAATGCCTAGATAGGAAGTGGAGCACATGACTAGCTAGAAAAACGAGTGTGTGACTCTCTGAGAAAATGCAAGATAGTCTGAGCTTGGCAGTAATGAACCTTTCATTTTTACATTCTTTTTATTCAGGTTTTGATAGGCAATGGCCAGGTTTAAATCTGATTACTTACTTTTCATATTAAAATATAAAATTTAAGGGTGTGCCTGCCTTTCCTGGACATGCCTGCCATTGGGTGGCATGCCGTGTACTTTCCTTCATCCTTCTGTTTGAATTCCAAGCATAGCACCTCATGCTGCCCTTTCCAACTCACCCAAATCTACTTTGATCTAGAAAACCATAATGTTTCTTCCACCTTAAGTGCACTCTCAGAGGAACTGTGTGTTGTGCATTCTTACCCATGATCCTCTTTTATTAGAAATATTTGCCTTGCCCTCTGTGTTTTCACTAGTTCTGTTTAAAATTAGAAGACAACTCTGGAAGAGTGAGAGAGAGAAAGAACAATATTCCTTCTTTCTGTTCCAGCTTCTGGGGCTTCTGGTAAGTTTAGGAGCATACCTAAAGAATAAGGACTAAGAAGGAAGGGTGAGATGGCTCAACAGATGAAGGCAATTACCTCCAAATTTGATGACTTGAGTTTTATTCGTGGAATCCATAGATGAATGAGACATCTGTCTCCCTTAGGCTGTACTATGACTTCAGCACTGATGCCTTAGACCATGCCAACCCATCATGCATGCATACACATACAGAAGGGTGAAGGATATAGTAAATAAATAGGCTAATGTCTCTACAGAGCAAATACCTGGGCCCTCCGAGTGGTTGCATTCAACTTTCCTCCCCTACTTCCTGGACAGACATCGCAAATGTGTCACTAAGGGAACCCTGATTCTCAGTGCCACCCGTGGGCCTTTATTATTAAACAAATATTTTTTCCCACTTCAAAAATTTCATTTCACCCATGTAAAGAATATTTACCAACCAGGTCTTAGTGATACCGGAGATTTCTGCCTTTCTTTCCAAGCCTTGCCTCTATAAATAGATTCTATAGGTTTGTGTGTTATGCTACACATATTATCTCTACCTGCCTATGGGTGTCTTCACACATCTAGTGATTTAGACTTAGCTGTGTGTCTTCTAATCGCCCTCACCTCTTGTCCCCAGTGAGTTCTATATGTGTTTCTAAACCATCAATACAGAGCTGTCAGATGTGGTAGGATGCTCTGTTGAACTCTGACTCAAGAAGAGATTGGTTTCCTAGAAGCTTCACAGCTGTAGACTGGCAGTTCTGTGCTTAGAATGTAGGGTTTCCCCTTTCAACCATCAATCTGCCTGTTTAAGTTTCCTTCCCTCTACATCCTTTTCCATTTACCCAGTTCTTGATTAATTCTCTTATTTCTCTTCAGACAAAATAAAGTAATTCATATGTGTGCTCTTGCCTATTTTCTTATTTTTCTTTACTGAACACTTTCCCCTGTTGCTATTGTTCAAAGCAGGCAAGGCAGTCCATGTTAACCTCCACTTTAAATAGGAATAATAGTCTATCAATTTTCTAGACGTACAGAATAGATACTGCTGCTTTAGAATTAGGTATTTCAAAGTTTCAGCGGGTTTCTTCTGAAAATAGTTTTAAAAATCTTCTAACAGATTTTTTTCTTGCCAAAGAAAAATGAATTAACTTCTTTTGGACCCCAAGAACTCTAGAATGCATTAAATACAGGGAAACTCCAAAATCATACAGTCTCATCTTAAGCACAGAGAGAGGGAGAGGGAGAGGGAGAGGGAGAGGGAGAG
>NC_022028.1:4777488-4786242 GCF_000317375.1 Microtus ochrogaster | reverse complement strand
AAGAAAAAGAAGAGAGACAGAGGGGGAGAGAGAGAGACAGAGAGAAAGAAAGAGACAGAGAGAGAGGGAGACAGAGAGAGAAAGTAACAGTAACAGTTTTTAACTCAGCTTCCTGGTCAAGTCATGACCACAGAAGTCCATTTCTATATGTAGCCTTCATCAAACAGTATCTACTTCGAGTCTTCAACAATTGACTGATTTAGAGTAATTGATGAAGATTAGTTTGTGAATATCCTTAAAGGACAGAAAAAGGTGTGTCTTTTCAGACATTTGAATTGTCCCTAAATTTGAAGTAATAAATGCTAGTTACCTTGATTTGAACACACTGTATACATGTGTTGAAATATTTCACTGTGTCAGGGACCATTGTCCTAAAGATGATAGCAGGGACGATTGTCCTAAGGATGCTTGCAGAGAGCCCCATACCCCAACTATCTTGAGAACTGTTTGTTGGAGGAATCACAAAAGAAATGTTTCCGCTTGCACAGAGAACACTAGGTGTGCTGACTGGTGACCTTTGCTACCTCGGCAAAGTTCCTTCTTACCCCTACCCCCCACCCCAAGCCAAATTCCTCATTCAAGGGCTATATAAGCAGCAACCATTATCCTAATAAACAGAGACCTTGACAAGTGAATTTTGCTTGGTCTTTTTCTTTTCTCTGGCCCGTGATTCATATAGGTAGAACCTCTTCAGACCCTGAATAACCGGACCTGCTGGGGGATCATTCATCACTGTCCATTATAATCTGCTCAATTATGTGCCAGTCAAAAACTTTTAAATACCAATATGACAAATTGCTTAATACCTTCTTATGGCATCTTTATGATGGCATATATTTAATTTTATAACAATGTAAATTAATGTTTAGGGCAAACATAAATATTGGGTTGAGGATATGGTTCAGTCAGTAAAATGCTTGTTATATGAGCATGAAGGATTGTTTGGATCCCCAGCACTATGTAAAAACCAAGTCTTAGCAGAACATTCCTTTTATCCTTGTACCAGGAAGCAGAGCAAAAGGATCCCTGAAACTCCAGGGACACCTCTTGCAAAACAAGTGTTCAGTAAGAAATCATCTCTCAAACAATTAGATGAACAGCAATAAGAAATTAATCCCTAGCCTCTACATAAACACACATGCACATAGACGCAAACATGCACGCACACACACCACAGTAAGTCTACAGCATTTTCCACTCTTATCTACTGCATTCAATGAATCACTAGTTGTTTTAATAAGAACTATAATGATACAGGAGCATAAGAGAATTTAAAGACAAAGCAAAATTAGGAAAACAGATAAATTGTACAACATAAGCTAACTATATTGATACTATATTTTCCTGGTAATGTAGTGATTTTTGATGAGTATTCATTAGATTATACAACAACAACAATAACCCAGCAGGAGGTATGGAAGCAAATATCACTATTGGAGGTCAGAACAAAAAGAGATATTACCCAGAGTTAAGTATCTACTTTCTCTAAGTAAATAACAGCTGTCCCTGAAGTTTTAGAAGATAAAATAAACATATAGGAATACAAAAACATCACTAGTTCTGACAATAAAAGTGGAAAGCAGGCACAAGCAGCCCGCAGCAAATTAATGTTTTTGATCACAAGAAAAGAAAATGATTTGAAAGGATTATTGGGAAGGAAAATCTGTTAGAAACAAAGCAAATATGTTGAAATGAAAAACCAATCACTGCGTATATAACACTCTTGATTTTTTAGTGCAACTAAGCCCCTCATGACTCATTATCAGAAAGTTCTTAGTAACGCATAAAAATAAGGAAATAAGCATTAAAAGAGTCAAAAGTACAACTTTATAGACTAGGGGCTGGAGAGATGGCTCAGTGGGTAGAGTGTCTGTCCTTCAGCATGAGGACCTGACTTCGAATCCCTGGCTCTCATGTAAAAAGCCAAATGTGAGGGTATTCCTAGAATCCTAGTAGTGGGGAGGTACAGACAGAAGAATCCTTGCAGCTTCTTGGTCACAAGGGTTTGCATAGTAGATGAGCTCTAGGCTCCGGGAGAGACTCTGTCAATAAGATTGAGGAAGACACCTAACAATGAGTTCTGGCTTCCACAGGCATGTGCACACCCATACACATACCCATACATGAAGACATGTGCATGAATATAACACAAGCACAAAAGTGCAAATTAAATATACTCCTGATAATTAAAGATTGTTAATAAATTCATGGGGATTTGAGGAGGAGGGGGAAGTGACAGAGAAGAAAAGAGAGTTCAGTTTGATAAAATGTGATAAAAGGTATCTTCAGTGCTGTACTACTCAAGAATATCCCATCTAAGTGGCTCACAACTAGCTTCACGGCCAGCATAGTGCTGGGCTTAAGTGGGTCCTGTGGGTTCTCAATTATTCATCAAATGAAAGCTGACGAAAATAGAGCAAAAAGCTAATGCACAAAAGCTGTGCTCTTGAATTCGTCAGAGCAGCTTAAGTCAACAAACAGATTTATCACATGTGTTTCCCCATCATTGACATTTTTCAATACTAATTTCTGAAAATCACAGCTTGGAATAGCTCAGTTCTATTTTTTCATGTTTTTTTTTGTTAGTTTTTATCTTTTCAAATGACACCAAATATATGTATTCATGCATAGATTTTTTTTAAAAAAGTAAACTCATTGATAAGAAGGATTCACTGTTTTTTTTTTTGTTTTGGTTTTTGTTTTTTTCTTAGATTTATTTATTTATTATGTATACAACATTCTGCCTCTATGTATGCCCGCATGCCAGAGGAGGGCGCCAGATCTCATTACAGATGGTTGTGAGCCACCATGTGGTTGCTGGGAATTGAACTCAGAACCTCTGGAAGAGCAGCCAGTGCTCTTAACCACTGAGCCATCTCTCCAGCCCAGAAGGATTCACTGTTACAGTGTTCTGTGTTGAGGATGACGTTATTATTGCTATGTCATACAGTGGCATGCAGTTCTCCATGTGAGTGTCTGGGACTGTACTCTTGAACTTGTCCTGTGCTCAGGGAAACGATCTCGGAGAATCTAACTTCTGCAATGAGTTCAGGCAACTGATGTTTTGAAAGCTGCTTCTGCTTGCATGGTCAACATGCATACATATTGAAAATGATACCTACTTCATCAACACCCCAAGTCTATTATCTCCCATCTAAAAAGATCACCTAATTGACTGTGGCTCTCACCTTTTCACATTGATAACTACTGATTTGCATAGTGCCTGAAGCTCCTTCTATGATTCAAGAAGGTAAATATGGGGCTGGTAAAGGAAGGTGCTTGCCACTGAGCACAATGACCTGAGGTGGATTCTTGGGTCCAAAGACAGTAGAAGAAAATGACCAATTCCTTAATGTTGTCCTCTGATTTCAACAGATACAAAAATACACAGTAGATAAGTGAATACACAAATAAATAAAAATTACTTTTAAAGAAGGCATATATCCACTTAGAAAAAGAATCTCCATGAAAGATAGTCTAGGTCAGGCTGGCCTGGGCACATGTGTTTGCAGAATTTTCTTCATTGTATTAACAGATGTAGGAAGATCTGGTCTGTTGTAGATGGCATGACTCTTGGGTTTGTCTCTTGAAGTATATTAGAGTGAATACAATGAGCTGAATAGCAAGCAAGCACACATTTATTTCTGTCTGCTCTTGATTGTGGATATGATGTGGAGAGCTATGGAAAGTGTGTTGCCTTAACCTATCACTACGAGAGACTGTAAATTGGAACTGTGTGCTAAAATAAACTCTTCCTATTCATCTCCAAACATCTTTCAAAATAACAGGGATATAAGACTATCAAAGTTTGGTTGCCCATTTAAGGTTTAAAGACAGAAAACTTGTGTCCTATGACATCCAAAACACCTACACCGTCTTTTGAGAAATACAATTTTTCAATAAAATTAAGCCTATTTTTTACATAACTTTAAAGCTTTGGAACCCCCAGGACAATGTAAACATTTTTAAAGGAATTTTGGGGATCAACTTTGACCAGTACTAATCAAAACTATCTCTCCATGTACCAGATCCAGACTGTGCAACACTTAAATAGGCTGTTCCCTCTCAACTACAATGACCCACTGGTATTTGAATTGTTGCTTCAGCTCTGTATGTTCATTCAAGCCTTCTGATCCCCTTTAAATTGTCAGGGGTCAACTGTTAAAAGAACATAACTTTGTTTTACACTTACATTTTTTTAGTTGCTATAGTAGACTAAAGTTACATTGTTTTATGTTGCAAGTTCAAGATCCCCATCTGTTACTTAAGGTAAAAGGGGGAAAAACTTATGGAAGTTTTACATGAAACCTTTCTTGGGTTGAGAAGTAACAGCATAAAAAATGATCAATTGAAAACTCTTGGAATTTCAACAGAGATGATATACTTTGGAACTACTTCCATGAGACTCCTGGAGGATGTATCCAAGGCAGCCCCTGGCCATTAGATGCTTCATGACACCTGAAATTGGTCTTTTGTTTTCCTGGTCCTAACTTTGTGGGAACCTGATTAAAATATCGCTAGATCACTTTAACATTTCCTTCCTCTGCTTCAGGATTATTTTTCCATTCTTCATACCTCCGTTTATTGATTTTTAAGAAAGAAAACAAATTCCACACATGTTTAAGAAAGTGGCTGAAAGAGAAATGGTTTAAGAGTTAGTCAGATCTGACTATCTTCATGATAAAGCTGTTTGAGTTGCGGGGAACGCTGTGGGGTAGACAGAGTCCAAATCAGAGAGTGATCCTACCAACAGACCAAGTAGCACACTCTGCTCAGTCATCAATACGGCATCCCTGTGATTCACAAGAAATTACTGTCCATCTCTTCATTTACTCAAAAGGAAATGGCTGTGAGATCTATTTTACTGCCCCCTGGATATTTCCAAGCATGGTCAAAGCAATATTATATAGAAATGAACCCTTCCTATCACCTACTTTATTTGTTTTCATATATTAGCCCCTTTTTATATTTAGGTGATATAAAACACACCTAAATCAACCTACCTCATGATATCCCTGTAGGACTTTGCATTTATAATTCCTATTTATAATTCAGTCTAAGCTGTATCAAGCCCTTGGCCCTGGGAAGAGAAAGGAAATGGAGTTCTTCTCCCATTCTAAATACTAATTCTGCACATGGAATAAAATCACAAAGCTATTTTTAGAAAGTCATATGTCAACTGATAAGAAAAGCCTCCCCTCTTTAAGACAAAAATGGATATGAATATAATTCAGACATCTACAGACCCTTAAATAACCAACCTATAAAACTGACAACCCATCCTTGGTTTAGGTGAATATAGGAAGTGCAGTTATATCTACTGTTTTGGAATGGCCAAGAGTATCATTTATTGCCAGACAAGCTTCAAAATGTACTGTCGTCACTCAACTGTGTGTGAAGGACAATGTTCATGTGTTTTGTTTCTCTGGTAGAGTTGATGATTGAAATGTCAGTTCTGCTATTGTCTACACAAATATAAACATGCCACAAAGTTCCATGAGTATCATTTTGATGGAAAGGGAAAATAAAACATAATTTTAGTCTTATGATCTAATACTTCTGAGCCTTTAATTGTTCATTGTTGCGATAAAGATTTAGTTTCATCTGATCCATTTAATGTATCTGGAAACAAAAGCAGTTTAGTAACCTTATAATGTCCAATATTCTCTCTTCTTTGCGCTCTCTCTCTCTCTCTCTCTCTCTCTCTCTCTCTCTCTCTGTCTCTCTCTCTCTCTCTCTCTCCCTTTCTTCTGTCCATCCTTGTTAGTGAGTCACTATAAAACACTGATGTAAGTTTAGAGCAATAAATGTGCATTACCCATGAGGTTGGAGGAGAGAAATGCAGCTCAACCTGTCACTCCCGAGCTATGGAACCATTTAGCTTTTAGTTTGCATTTTCTCTTTTCTTCCTAGTATCCTGATTTTAATTGTAACTTTTGGTAAAATCTGAAAACAAGTACTGATTTCAGTAGAGAAGTTGATTGTATTAACAAGTTCTTCAATAGGCACAGGTAGTGGGGGAGATTCCTCTGTTTTTAATTCTCCTCCTCCTTCACACCAAGGTCATTTTTATTTCTGCATTCCTTAATGTCCAAAACTCCAAGTACTATTTTGGTGATAGCAGCAATGGCAACAAAAACAACATTCCACAAGAGTCTAAACATTGATGGATGAAGATCTTCATCTCCTTCTTTTCCCTCACCCCTTCCTCCATCCAATTGCACCTTCCCTCAGCTCCTGTATTTTAATTCACGTCAAATACAGACAGCATTGCTAAAGGGGTCATCCAGGGACACACCTGACAGGTCATATGATGATAATTCTGCAAGTGAGAGATTGCATAAGTCTGATTTTGCTTCTGCTCTTTCGAAGGCTTTCAAGATGCTCACTTTTCTCAACAAATCTTGTTTTGAGGGGACTGAGAAGCCTAAAAGCATGAGCACTATTTAAAACACTGCAGAGCTTGCAGGCTTTACACTGATGGTGCCATTATTCTTGAGTAAACTCCCCCTTAAATCGCTGCAAGCTTTTAGTTAACTTTTAGAGTCCTGATAAAACTGACTCAGCTCGTTTTGTCAAGTTGTTTTGTGGCTTTGATGGAAAGGATATTTGTAAATGTCTTTATGCTCATACTTCCACTAATAAGATAGGTGCAGAGATTTATATCTTCCCTGATATTTAAAACAGTTCTTTACTATAATCCCTCCACTCTACTGCCACCAACAGCCCATCCTCACTCCCTATCCCACCGCTGTCGTGGAATATTCTCTTGGTACATTATGAAAATATGTCACTCTGATTGGTTTAATACAAAGCTGCATGGCCAATAGCTAGGCAAGATTTCCTGGCAGAGAGGATAGGGAAGAAGGAGGAGAGGCCATGAGATGTAGAGCAAACAGGATGGACACTATGGAGATGAGGTAATGTAGCCATGAAGCAGAAAGAAAGTAATAGAAACAGGATAATTTAAGTTATAAGAGTTAGTAGAGACAAGGCTATTGGCCAAGTTTTCATAATTAATAATAAGTCTCCAGGTCATTATTGGGGAGCTGATAGTCCCAACAAAAATGTCCAACTACATGCCCCATTCAGAACTCTTTCTTGCTGATTAAATTCTCTACTAAATAAAAGTCAGTCTTTTTGTTCTGGCAATGACTGTTTTACTCTTTATTTCAGTTAATTTACTAAGAACACATGTCACATTTTCTTCCCAAAACTGACAAAACCTAAGTGTCCGGAACTGTCCCTGTCAGGTAACTTGAGAGCAGGGCTTCTGAAACTTTCTCCACTCAGAAGCCCCTTTCACCTAAGAAACTGTCATGTGTCCTGGAGCACTTTGGTATATGAAGTAGTAAAGCCTGTCTTGTCTTCGGTGAATCTGCTAGATGCTAGAGAAATGCAAACCCAAACTGCATTGAGAGTCCATTTTACTCCAGTGAAAATGGGAGACATTAAAAAAATGTTGGTGAGGATGTTGGCAAAAGAGAGTCCTTATATACTGCTGATTAAAATGCTAATTAGTCAGGCCACTGTGGAAATCAGCATAGTTATTAAAAAATTATGAATGAAAATATGTCCACTGTTCTACCAGACATACCTGTTTGGTTTAATCTTAAGAAAAGCCACTCTGCCGACACAAATAATTCCAATTAGATCAAATGAAAATGCCCATGTTTAATAAATGCAATGCTCTCGGGTGGACTGAGATAGCATGGCGGGAAGAGGAACTCATGCAAACCCCAGAGACTATGTGTTTCTTTTTCCAGCTTGAGACTAAACAGCCTGTGAGAGTGATCCTGACCCTCCAGGGGGAGTGGTCAGTGCTTGGCAGGCTGGGAGTTGGAGTCCAAGTGCTAGGAAGGCTGGGAATTGGAGTCTGGACAAGGGCAATTCCCAGACCAGGGGCTGGGGTGACACTTCCAACTTAACATTACATTCCAGACTCTTTTGATATCAGGGTGTTAGAAGGCTCGGGTCTCACTTTTGACCAAACGTCTCAGACATCTCAGAGTCATTGGATATAGGGGCGTCCATTCAAGTCTACTTCCTACTTCGTGAGGGCATGGGGGGACATGGGAGAAGGGGGAGCTGGGAGTCAGTGAGCTCACTGTAAGACAGCTGGAACAGATCAAAGGACTAGAGCAGCATCTGCTTTGTTGTCATTTTGGAGTCCTTATGTAGCTTCTTTTTGAGGGAGATGAGAAGGCAAGGTGGCTAGGAGAAAATATTGTTATTACAGGTCCTATGCATTAACTGCCAGAAAGAATCGAACAGGGAAGTACCCTGGTTGTACAGGTGAGGCTCGGGTGTATGAGATACAGCCAGATTTTAGATGGTGGGTGAACTTGATATAGGAGAGTTAGTGCCAGTGGTGAAGTCCCAGGAGATGTTGCAGGTGTCTGGAGTTTTCTGATGAGCACTTCGTGAGTTGGTCTTGGCCCAGGCATCAGGAGTGACCTATAAAATGTGCTTGAAACTAGCTGGGGTTAATCTAGCTGAACTTTTTCCTGGGACTGTAAGACAGCTGGAACAGATCAAAGGGCTACTGCTTTAGGTTAAAAGGTAAGGAAATTGGGAACTCTGAACCTCTGAAGACATACCTGAAACCTGTTCGTCCTGGACTATGAAAGAGGCATACCCATCCGTGTTTTAGCAGGAAACTTTATTAATCGTCATAGATGAAGTAAAAAGTTAACAGTACCTTATGTTGTCAGATGTCATTAGACAGATCTGGAAGGGATAAATGAGCAAAAA
>NC_022028.1:4775266-4777313 GCF_000317375.1 Microtus ochrogaster | reverse complement strand
GGGGGGGGGAGATTTAATCTACCTGACTTGGCAGTATGAAATTGATTCACCAGGTGAAGAAGCATCCAGGAAACTAAAGAGGTAGAAAGCTGCTTTTTGCTGTGTGAGTGGCTTTGCCAAGGCCAAGGGCAAGCCTGGAGGCAGAAGGTCCTTCTGTAACCATGCATCTTCTTGGAGGAGCTATAGGGTGCTGCGGGAGCTGCATGTCTGTGTTAGAAGCTTTCTTGTTAAAACGCCATTATAGCAGATCTGTAAAGGCACTTGAGAATTAGGTACCATTACCTATTATTTAAACTGGGCATATAAGCTAAATTTAGGGGTATATTTTATCCAATTAGTTATAGTTTACCAATGCAGTGTTGGGCAGGAGCCAGCCACGCCTCTAGGTGTGGTGTTGTTGCCAGCCACGCAGCCTAACAGAAGTGGGGGCAGGACAAGAGCACGGGCTATGAATATAGAGAGAAAGAAGTGGAAGGGGGTGGGATAAGTGTGCATTTAGAAACCATGGGTTTTTGGAGCGTTGTTAATTTAGGTTAGATAGCCCCAATTTAAAAGGCCAAAGAGCATTTGAGTAATCAGCTTGGAATTGAAAAAAAAAAATTAGAAGCACATGCCTGTGTGACTCAAACCTGTTGCGATGTGTCCACCAAACAGAGCCCTTGAGTCAAAAATGGGAGTACATGAGAAATGAGTGGGAGACATCCCCCCACACTCAACTACCATCTCAATGAAAGCCCTGCTTTTGCTGAATGGATGAGGCTTCTGGCACAGGCCCGAAGCTTCAACAAAAGCCCAAAAAGTGTCACCCCAAAAACCCTACTGGCCATGCACCTTAAAAGAGGAACTCACCAAGCGGAGCCGATCTTGTGTGATGGAGGGCACACATGAGATGGGTGTTTTTTAGCACGTGGCCCTGGACCGGTGAGAAAAAAAAAATGGACCCTTTTAGTGGGTGACCTCCATCTGTTTGGTTTAATCTTAAGAAAAGCTGCTCCGCCAACACAATAACTCCAATTAGACCAGATTAGACCAAATGAAAATGCTCACATTTAATAAACAGAGCACTCTCAGGTAGATGGAGATAGCATGGGGGTGGGGGGTAGGAGCTCACACAAACTCCAGAGATTGCACATTCCTTTTTCCAGCCTGAGCCTAAATAGCCTGTGGGAGTGGTCAGTGCCTGGCAGGGTGGGAGTCTGTACCAGGGCAATTCCCAGGCCAGGGGCTGGGGTAACATTTCCAATTCAAGATTGCAATACCCCTTCTTAGTATTTACTCAATGAAATCTGAAACAAAAAGTATTTATAGACCAATATTTATCTAAATATAACTCCAGTACCACAGACACTGAGAGAAATAATAAATGGGACCTCCTGAAACTGAAAAAGCTTCTGTAAAGCAAAGGAAACAGTCAACAAGACAAAATGACAGCCTAAACAATGGGAAAAGATCTCTAACCCCACATCAGACAGAAGTCTTATCTCCAAAATATACAAAGAACTCAAGAAATTGCTCATCAAAAGAACAATAGCCCAATAAAAAAAATGAAGTAGAGACCTAAACAGAGAACTGTCAATAGAGGAATCTAAAATGGCTGAAAGACACTTAAGGAAATGTTTAACATCCTTAGTCATCAGAGAAATGAAAATCAAAACAACTCTGAGATTTCATCTTACATCTGCAAGAATGGCCAAGATCAAAAACACTGATGACAACTTATGCTAGAGAGGTTGTGGGATAAGGGGAACACTTCTGCATTGCTGGTGGGAATGCAAGCTGGTAGAGCCCCTTTGGATGTCACTGTGGCAATTTCTCAGAAAATTAGGAAACAACATTCCTCAAGGCCCAGTATACTTTTAAGAAGCTTGCATTCCCACCAGCAATGTGGAAGTGTTCCCTTTATCCTACAACCTCTTTATAATTCGTGATCCTAGAGAAGCTAAATAAGAAGGTAACCCAAAGAAAAACATATACGCATCCTCCTGGATATTAACCTTCATCAGGCGATGAAGAGACAGAGACCCACATTGGAGCACCGGACTGAAAT
>NC_022028.1:4752071-4774958 GCF_000317375.1 Microtus ochrogaster | reverse complement strand
CAGGGAACCCTGATTGCTCTTTGGGCTGATGAGGGAGGGGAACTTGATGGGGGAGGGGGAGGGAATTGGGAGGCGGTGGCAGGGAGGAGAAAAAATCTTTAATAAATAAATAAATTAATTAATTTTTCAAAAAGACCCAGTAATACCACTTTTGGGTAAATATCCAAAGGTTGCTCAATCATGCCACAAGGACATGTGCTCAACTATGTTCATAGCAGCATTGTTAGTCATAGCCAGAACCTGGAAACAACCTAAATTCCCTTGATTGAAGAATGGATAAGGAAAATGTGGTACATTTACACAATGGAGTACTTCACAGCAGAAAAAATGACAACATCTTGAATTTTTCAGGCAAATGGATGGAGCTAAAAAATACTGTTTTGAGTGAGGTAACCTAAACCTAGACAGCAAAGAAAACCAGCCCACAAATCACAATCCCAAAGAAGCTAGACAACAATGAGGACCCTAAGAGAGACATACATGGATCTAATCTATATGGGAAGTAGAAAAAGACAAGATCTCCCGAGTAAATTGGGAGCAAGGGGACCTTGGGAGAAGGTTGAAGGGGAGGAGAGAGGCAGGGAGGGGAGCAGAGAAAAGTGTAGAGCTCAATAAAAGTCAATAAAAAAATGTTTATCTTATCATTATTCAGAGTAGCTAAGAGTTGTAATGTACCTAAGAGTCAGTAATAGGGGAATAAACAAGAAAAATGTGACAGACATGCACAATGGACATTTTTTCTGGGCATAGTGAAAGACAAAGTTGCCGTTTGTAGGAAAACAGATCCAAATGAATGTACTTATACTAAGGGAATTAAGTCAGTCTCAGAAAAACAAATATTACACATTTCCTCTCATTTGTAGCTCTTAGATTTTAGAGATACACGAACTAATATTTGTTCAAATGATACGAATGTAGAAGTAAAACTGTTTCCAGGAACACTAACAACCAGAGTGAGTCTGAAGGGTAAGAAGAAGAGCAGAGGCCTGATGAGCTTAAAGTCAAATATGCACTATACAAAGGTTCTTTTGTAATCCAATAGCAAGAAAAGTCAATAAGAATAGATAGCTAATAAAAATATAATATTGCCCAAAGATATATCACTTTCTTACATTCTGAGATATCATACAAAAAATGTTAAAAGTAATTGCACTTTGTAATTAAGACACTGTGTTTCCATAAAGCAGAAAATGCTACATGCTCATTATTAACATACGAAGTGTTGAATCTGAGTAAAGCTGCTTCAGCACATTCCTTGGTATTGAGCCCCTAACATCATGCAAAGTGCAAAGAACACATGTCATGTGCTCAAAATCAAAGCTGCAGTGAAATCACACATTGCATCATGGGTGAATGCTGTCCCATACATTTCCAATGTATGAATTTGATTTTCAACTGATTTTTGGACATCGCACATTTAGAAACCTCGAGTTGCCAGGTTTTTCTCTACTCTCACATTCAGTTCTGCAACACGATATGAAGCCGCAGACCACAGAAGTTAGGCTGTATGGTATGCCCTGTGCCCAGGTAGCTTCTCAATGTCTGCTTTCTTGGTGGGGTCTTACTGGAGAATATGAAGTGCCACAATTATTTCCATATGCAACCCTGCAAACCCAAGTTTCACAGTAAGAGCCTGTGACCATTCCTCAGCTCCCATTGTGCTTCCCGTGAGTCTAGGATCTGAGAAATCCCACAGATACCAGAGGATCTCAACCCCGTTTCACGAATTTCATGACTGAAATTCACAAAGCACCAAGGATGGGCTTTGGAAAGAAGTGTTTATAACAGAAAGGTTGAGCGTGAAGGAAGTCTGAGTTCCCAGGCAGCAGGAGGGATGGGGTGGAAGTTGGGGGTGGGGGCTGGACCTGACTGTTTTACAGTAAAAGGGGCTTTCCTGAATGAAGGAAGCAGGTGGGGAGGACAGTTCAATCAGCTTTGATTGCAAGGGTCCTGGTGCCTCCCAGATCCAATCACATTAACAGTATGGCTTCCTGCAGATGGGTTCTTTTTGGAAGAACAGGAAGCAAAGGAAAACAAGTTTCCCTCCGACACCTCCTGCCTCTACCATAGAACAACTACAGACAATTTCAGCTTACACATATGTGGTATCCCCAGCTGCTACCCAGGATAAGGCTGCTTAGAGAACCAAGGGAAATACAGTCTGGAACCAAGAAAGGAACTGGTCACTATTCCTTAGGCGATTTTACCTTAAACTGACTAGCCAATTTTACTTACTGTCTTTGGTGTCTGCACCTCTGATATTTTAAAATACTTTTTAAATGATGATAATCACATCATTTCCCCCTTCTCTTCACATGCACTTCCTTTTGCTGCTCTTCTCTCAAATTCACGGCCTCTGTTCCCTTAACTGTTTCATAAGCGGACACACACGACCCTTCACTGTCATGATTGCTCGCAGTGGACTCTCGATTGAATGACCACACACTTAGTCTTTATTCCCTCCATGACTTTTACTCTCTGGGATCCTTTGGGAAATATTTTCAAGTGTACTCTGTGTTTCATGCAGCCTTATTAGATGATTTTGCTGCTTGCTTTGGTTCTGAGCTCTGAGGATGATTTTGGATGCAGCAATTTCCCTTCCTATTCTTTAAACAGAGGTACCAGTCCTACTGAGAGTGGAGGAATATCCATCAGACAAGAAAGAGATCAATGGCTTTTGTGGCAGAAATTGCCTCTTTCTTGGATACTGGATTGGAGGGATTATGGTTACCAGCCTCTAATTTTCCTTAAAATTTATTTCAAAATTTAAGTAATATCTTTCATTTGTTCTATCACTGCAATTAATGCCAAGTCATAGAATATATCTGATTTTAGTCTCCTAAAGTCAAAATGAAGATGTTTATGACATCCCTACTTTGAAAACCAACATGAATTTTAAAAAAATATTCTGTTAAAATTACTGCTTTGAAGTGCAAAAAGAATAGATTTTTTTCTTATATGCATTTCCTGGAAAACTGATCATTGAAGTATGAAGACAGAGCAGCTGCCTAACATAGTCTCCTTTTGATGACAATGTCATAGCAATAATTAACCTTGATACAAGATATATAACTCCATTCAGAGAGTATAATTCTTTCCATGTATCAGAAAAGAACACAAAGCCTTCATTGTTTGGAGCTGTCCTATTTCCTTCGTAGCTAGCAGACATTAATTTTAAATAGTAGTGGGAATTACTAGAATGCGCCTAGATACAGGATGGTTTCCAAATTTTGACTCTCCAGCTGCAGGCAATCACCAAACTGTTTGTCCGAAGGGGTGTGGAAGAGGGGCCAGTCAATTACCATAACCTCATTACGGCAGGGCACCTGATACAGATAGGCTAGGAAAGTTGTTATTAGACTGGAAGAAAAAAATCTATTATTTGGGAGAATGTAGAAATGATTTTGCCTACCAGAGAATAAATTAAAAACTGCTGCTGAGAAAAGCTCCTGGCCTAAAGGACCTTTTTTTTTTTTTTTTCAAAAAGGTTCCTAGTTATTATTTGAGAAACCTTCCTATGTGGGGAAAGCCCAAGCAGAGATGTTTGAAGATGAGTCCAGAAGAGTGATGTAAAGCCTACGCAGAAATCTGACACAGGAAGGGTAGGAATTTGTTTTATTTTCAGTGTCTTCAAATCTAGATGACTTCAAGAAACCTTAGAATTATTACTTGCTCTGGATACCTTTAATTTTTAACCAAGATAATAATTACCCACAAAAGACCAGGAATAGAGATTCTGGGAAAGAAGGGTAAAAAGAATTGACAGAACTTCTTGTCACGGAGTGTAATTGTAATGTTGTCACTAACAGTTGAGTTAATAGATTTGTGCTATGGACTGCAGAGATGATTCTGTCTGGGTCATCAGAAGCTGTCCCTTAATGATGGATGCAGTTTAGATTTCTCTGCAAAAGAACTGGTACTCTGCTGTCAATCAACCTAAGAAAGTTTAATTGTGAGACAGAAAATGTAGTCATTTAACTAAGAAGGAAGATAATATTCTTTAAAAAGAAAAAAAAACTGATCATGATCATTTTAGCTAATATTCTCAGTTATAGAAAAATTAAAAGATTATCCTCCATCAAAAACAAACCAAGATAAGAAAGGAATGTGAATTTCAACAAGAGGTCAGATTTGGCCTTGGGGTTGGTAATCCCTGCCACTTGGTGGAGTTCATTGGGCTTCTTTCTAATTCTATTCTGTGTGTCTCCTTTCCCATTTATTAGAACGACTACTTCAAAATTTTCTCCCACCTTCTTTTCGGTATAAATCTTTTTACTTGACTCTCAGAATTTCTAACAACGTGAGCTGTCTTCTGCTGCTATTCTGAGTCTTTCCTTTGAAATATCAAGAAAGAGTTGGACCTTACTTCTGTCAGTGTAGGAAATAGAAACCAAACTTAGGGGGAGCCTTCCTTTAGCTTTTCCTAGTACCTTTTACCAGAACATTATCAAAACAACACAAACAAAAGACCACTTTTCCTTTGTGTAAAACAAATTAAGCAAAATTTCCAACCAGTAACTCTCCTTGTTCACTGGGCCTCTGGAAAACGCCTTTGAGCTGTTTGCTTCAACAGGACAAGAGGTAGGTCCACTCCTGACAACAGATGTGCTGTCTCAGCTCTCTGTTCTGAACGGATTCATTTTTCTTCAGAAATCTTCTATCTGTTCTAACCATCTTGCAAAACAAGTGGTATAGTAGCCACTCTCACCATGATGATTACACTGGTTTTAAGTCACAGAAATAGATAGCATTTTTTCTAGTTGGATGCACACACTGCCTTTATATGTGACATTTATCACACAGAAGTTTCTGAAATTTGAATGTAAGGTTCCTCAGAGCAGATGCTTAAACATGTCCAAGACTTATTCCTCTTTTCCTCACTTATCTCTCTATATTTCACTTTTCTTTCCTTTCTTTTCCATTGGTGCTTCTTTTCCCTTCCTGAAGTTTAATCTTAATGTCAAGAAAAAAGGGAAAATTACTTCCATAACATCTGTCACTAGCACATACTCTATATGTTTGCTAACCATGATACTTCCTCCACACTTACACTGTTCTTTTCCTAAAATGTCTTATTAATGTAAATTAGTTGTGCAAAGTAATAGTTTCACAGTGACTGTTTGGTTCAAGCATACGATTGACTTTGACTGTATTCATTCCCCATTACCCTCTTCTGTAGCCACTTCCCCTCTCACTAGACCGCATAGCTTCAAGAAATGGTCACCATTTTATGTTCTTACCATATATATATATACACACACTTACACACTTATACCATGTGGTATGTATGGATGTTTCATATATGAGATAAAATGCAACACTTGTCTGTGTTACTTCACTTAATTTTGATGACCTCTGTACCGTCTATTGTTTGGAAAATGTCATAAATTTTGTTCATCTCTAAATGGCACTCCATTTTGTTTGTGTCACTTACCCACTCATATGGTAGACATCTGAGCTGGTTCTGTATTGGAGCAATTGTGAATAGATGCTCAAGTATCTCTTAGGTTCCTTCAGGTATGTTCTAATGAGTAGTATAATCAAATTCTATTTTTAGTGTTTTGCAGATTATTTTACAGTGATTTTCATAGTGGCATTAATGAATAAAGTCTCCTAACATCATTTCCCTCTTCCTTGCTATTATTGTATACATATATATAATGACATATGATCACATCTACCTCTCATTCCCCCAATTCCAGTTTGAGTATTTTTTTTTGTGTGTGTGTTCTAGATACCAACTCCCTGCCAAATTCAAATTAACAGCTGGCAAAGAATTTCTCCAGTTCCATAGTCTGTTTCCTCACTCACTGAATAGTGCTTGTGGGAGCTCCTTCCACCCCTTCAGCCAATAGCCTTCAAGATAGCAGCCGACTGGGGCGTGGTCTCTTATACTTTAAAGAGCAGCAGGAGCCAGGCACTCTCTCTCTTGCTCCTGGTTCCCTTTCCGGCTACTGGGCTCTCAGTTTCCTGTTTGCGACAAGAGGACTCTTGTTTGGGACAGTTATCTGTAAGCTTTTCCCCTCAAATAAATAACCCTTTGTATTATCCCTAGTTGTTAATACAGGGATTGTTTTGCAGCTTCAAAGTAGGTAACTAGACTACCAGTATTAGGCGTAGCATCCCTGCTGCAGAATATTAGTTTAACTATGTAAATGTGTTTGCATTTGTTGATACTATATTTGTTTAATTGTGTAAAGATGCATCGTTGTTTTACCTTGCCTGCCTAAGGTACCTGATTGGTCTGATAAAAAGCTGATGGCCAATAGCCAGGCAGTAGAGGAATAAGCAGGGCTGATGGGCAGAGAATAGAAGAAGGAGGAGGAATCTAGGCTCAGGAGAAGAGGGAGAAAAGAAAGAGGGAGGATGAGAGAGAGATGCCCAGGGCCAGCCAGACAAACAGCTGCCAGACTCTGAGGAAGCAGCAAAGTAGGGCGTACAGAATGAAAGAAAGGTAAAGATCCCCAAGGCAAAATGTAAGTAAGGAGAGATAGGTTAAATTAAGTTATAAGAAGTAGTAGGACATGCATAAAATAAGGCTGAGCATTCATAACTAAGAATAAGTCTCTATGTCTTTATTTTTCAACTGGTTGGCAGCCCAAAGAAAGCCTGCTACACATGACTCTGTTGATCAGGTCTGAAATCCAATTAGAGAGCTGTTGGTTTCTGTCAACCTATGTATGCCACTAAGGCATCAGATCCATAAGGTTATTGTGCCCTGTTGGTCATTGATGTGGTTCATAGCCATCATTCCTGGGTGGGACTTCTGATGACTCCCTCCTTGCAATCTTGCATGTTGTCTTCTGGTGTCAGCTGCAACCAATCAATAGTCATTGTTGTGCATCCCAGTTCCAATGGATATAGCTGCTAAACACTCCTAGACCTAAGGCTCAGCGAACATTTCAGAACAGGGGAAGGAAAAGTTGTAAGAGATACAGGATCAGAGAATGTGCTATGATGTTGTGCCTCCTAGTATCTCCCAAAACTATAGTCATAAAATCTCATCACCACTGTCCAAATATAAGCGGAACAAGGATGACACTAATGGACATGCCCAAAAGGCCTCAACCCTACATGAAAAACTACAAGTTCTCCCCAGGAAAGAGTGTACCAACTGGTTATCTAGTGCCAAAAGATCAGTCTTGAAAACATACATCCAAATAACATTGTATGGACCCAACAGGTTATGTTCAGGAATATGTATATATATTTGTTTTTGTTGGCTTTTTTTGTATGTTTGTATATATTTGTATATACATACACATATATATATATATATAAATTTATATATGCATGCCACAATAGCTAAAAAAATGAAATGCATAAACTAATAAAAAAGCTATGCATGAAGGAAAGCAAGCAGAGGTATGTAAGAGGGTCTGAAGAGAAGAAAAAAAGGGAAAGAAACCTGAAATTAAATGAGGATATGAAAATTAAACTGTGATGATATTTCATTTGTATTTCAATAGATAAAGTTTGCCTGACGGTCAGAAAGTAAAACAACACCATTGATCAGTCTTATAGACCAGGCAGTGGTGACATACACCTTTAATCCCGGTAGCCACACTAGTTTGCAATAGAAACCAGGCAGTAGGGGTGCATGCCTTTGATCCCAGCACTAGAGAGGAATGAATATAAGACAGGAGGAGATAACTCTTAGATAGTCTCATTCTGAGATTCCTGGAGCCAGGATCGTCATTCCAGACTGTGGTAGAGGTAAGAGCCAGTGGCTGGCTATTTTGCTTTTCAGATCTTCAGGTTGAACCCCAATATCTGTCCCCATGTTTTTATTACACATGCTACATTAAACAAACAAAAGTTTCCTAAAAGATTAGTGGGCAAAAGAGAACGAGTTTTCTAACATGAGAAGTCGCCACAGTTTCAGAAGGCTCCTTGCTCACACCACGGCTAGCACAGTGGAGCGAAGATCCCTGTGTGCGCTATGCTGACCAATAGAGGAATGCTCTTTCACCCCTTTCTTTCAGTTGTGTCCTGCTCCCCAAAGGAGACTAGGGGTCTATTATGGATATAAAAAGTCCTCTTAAGTGTGTTGAAAAATTGGTCCTATTTTTGAAATTTCTAGAAACATTAAGTGGTGGGACCTATTTACAGAAATTAAGTAAAGTCTTGGGGAGTAGATTTTTAGAGTATATTACCCCTGGGGCCTCTATTTCATATCATGTTTATATTCATACTCTCTCCCTCTCTTCTCCCTTTATCCCTTTCTCCTTCCCTACCAACCTACCTACTTACCCCCTCCCTCTCTCACGCACACACTCTCTGTGTGTGTTTGTATGTGTCTTCCTGTGTATCATGAACTGAATTGAGTAGTTTCTACAACTTGATCTTCTAGTCCCATGATGTTCTATTTCACAATTGGCTCAGAATATTGCTACGAACAAAACCAGGTAACTTGTCATAGTGATAAAAATTTTGAAACACACGGTGCCTATGACCTGAAATGCAAACAGCCAGAGAAGAAACATAGGCATAAGAGGAAATGTTAGTTCTCAATCATCATGAACTCAAAATACACTAATTTTTGTAATAATGTACTTCTAAACACTAACAATGTTGCTGATAAAGCTGTCCTTTGTAAAGAAAGGAAATAAATGTCCCAAACAAGCCAATAGTATTCATTTTTACTATACCCAGTCTGCCTTCTGAGAAATAATAAAGTATCTTCTTTATTTAAAAATAGAGACCACAAATTGGTAACATGAAAATATATAAAATATATATATGTATAAAATTATAAGACTCATCATAAAGCTAATAATATACTCAGATTTTCAATGTTCAGTGTAGTTACTTATGTCATGCTCCTATGAAGGTTGTAACCATAGCTTCTTTGTTTATGGGTATGCAATATTAAAACAAGATTTTGATGTAAAATATAGAGGATTTTGTGTAGTCATGTAAAAGTAACAACAGCTCAAATCAAATTATTGCAATATGAAATGTTTTCAGTAAACCTTGTGTCAAAACCAAAATGAAGCCTGTAATTAAAAAGTGCACAGAAGACTGAAAGAATCACAGCACAAGACTATAAAAAATGATAGCCTAGAGAGATGGCTCAGCAGATAAGAGAAGGTAGGACTCTAGGGGAAGACTAGATTTGGTTCCTAGCACTCTGGTTGGCTGCTCATAATCACCTGGAAGTCCAGTTCATAAGGGTGTGATGCATGTATTCCTACAGGCACATGCATACACACACACACACACACACACACACACACACACTCACACATATTTGCATACATATCAAAAACATACATCATACATACATATCCCACTTACACACAAATATCTCACAAATATCACATCACACACACACACATGCTCTCACACATACATTCCCACACATAATTTAAAATAAGAATACATCTTTTTAAAATATTATTTAAAATTTATATCACAATACATGATTAGAAGGAAAAACAAAACATTTCGAAATGATCAGAAAGCAAGAACGTACCAAAGAAAAACTGTTATTTATCATCAACAGTCATTTTAAATTTAAAGCAATTATATTCTCTACTAAAACAACATAGCATGATTGAGTAGATCTAAAATAATTCTCAAAGATACAACTCTGCTTCCATCAAGATGCTCCTTTCATTGTAAAGCATGGGTAGCCTGAAAGTCAAAGGACCTAAGCAAATATTCCATGAAAATATACACCAAAAAAGAAAGCTAGAAAAGTTATAATTCCATCAGACCTAAGTAAGTTTTATTGGGGTAGAGAGCTCAGTTTTAAAGAGCACTTAGTGCTCTTGGAGAAGATCCGAGTTCAGGTCCCAGAACCCATGGAAGGTGGTTCACAATCACAGGAAACACGAACTTCAGAGGATATGACACACTCTCCTGGCCTTTCTAGTCACTTGCATACAGATCGCAAACAACCAGATAGAAAAACAAATAAATAAAAATTAAATATAAAAATACTATGTAGTCAGGTGATGATGGCTCACACCTTTAATCCCAGCACTCAGGAGGCAGAAGCAGGTGGATCTCTGTGAGTCAGAGGCCAGTCTAATCTACAAAGCAACTTCCAGGATAGCTAGGACTGTTATACAAAGAAGCCTGTATAGTGAAACGACAACAAAAACTTTGTGAAAACTATCACCAAAGACAAATAAAATTATTGCATAATATTAAAATGGTCAGTCACCAAAATAGCACAATTTTTAAATATAATATGTTAACAATATATAATTACATAAAGCAAATAGTAAACCTAAAGAGACAATAGACTGCAATATATTAACTACAGGATACCTCAGTATGCTACATTCAATAAGATATAAATGATAAAGACAGAAAAATCAATGAAGAAACAGCATAAAATAGGCCTAGAAGACATTTATAAAACCTTCTATTAAAAAAATTGCATATTACAAGTATGTCCCAAACCCCACATAAAGTATGTATCCTCTAAGATCTATGATATCACTGGCTCCAGAGGGTTGGACAGGTTTCCAGTACAAGGCATGACTTCATGTCTGGTTAGTAGGCCTTACCAGAGTCTAATTAGGAAACTGTTGTTTACCATGTTGGTCATTGTTGTGGTTCATAAATATCACAGTTGGGTAGGGTTATTGCTGATGGATATGGGATGGCTCAGTACAATGTGGGTATTGCCATCTTCAGACAGATGGATTTGCATAATATAAGAAATCAAGTTGAGCAAGTCATGGGATGAAAGCCAGCTACTGGCATGGTCTTTGCTTAAGTTTCCGAATCCTCCAGTTTCCTGCTGTGTCTCTAATCTTTTCCTCCCCTAGATGGTTTTGATCATAGCTTTATCACAGCAACAGAGAACCAAACTAAGCTATCTACAATATTCAATGTGTAATAAAAGTGATGTTATGCATATTTATAAGAATAATCTTGGGCTATTCATAAATTAGTCACTTTATAAACTTGTCAGCATAAAAGCGGTAAAATATTTATGACCAATTTAGTTAATTAAAACTTTAAAACATAACAAAGAAAGACTGGTTTATAATTCTTAGTGATAATTCTTTGATTTATATTACTGATCTGTTTAAAATTCAAGTTAAAATAAACTACTGAAAAGAAATGTTTTCTAAACAGTGTTTAAATGTTTACAACAAATATCCCCTAGTAGCTATTATGCAAACATAACTTACCATGTCCCGTCTCTTTATGCTTCAGTAAAGGATGCATTGCTTAGGTGATATCTCTGATGGGTGAAATGGAGACTCTAATAGGCAGATCATTGTCCTGGGAACAAAGCATCTGAGCTCCACAATATTAATGACCACAGGTAACTACATTGCTGATGTAGTTGGGATGAGAAAATTGGGTCCCATAACTCCTAAGTACACACCAGGCCAGAGTAGTATGAGAGTCTTCGCACAATTATTGATAAATGAATGTCCATCAGTTAACAATGGAAATTCAGCAAAAAGTCAATGCATTAATTCAGTTTTTTTTAAAATCATATGTTAAGTTATGGGGGAGGAATTCATCTGTGTTTTGACAACACAAGGATTATCCAAAGTATGAATTCAGGCACAATGATCCACAGTATGCATCTTCCCTGATATATTAGAGAATAAAACATCTACTCATAGGATCTACCCAGTACATTAATAGAAACCACAGGTTTTCTGGACTGCAAATTATTCTGGAGAGCAGAGAAGTTTATTGTGCATGGTCTCTGTCTGGCACACTGCAAGATTTATAGGAAGCTCTCAGTAAATATATCTCGGTGAAAGAAATACCAGGTATATATAGGCTATTCATAGATTCACAAATCTTACTTCAAGAAAGGACCTCCATCTATATATTTATGTCAGCCAATAATGTTTAACCTTGGTTCCTTCATCGAAAGGTTGGAGAGCTTTTAAAGAATATTGTGATTATAATTCACTATCAGTGGTGACTGTATTGATTTGGAGTAGAACTCAGCATACCACGTTATAGAAGGTTTCCAGTTAATTCATGTACATAAAAAAATGGATTGCATTTTATGCCACTTTATAAGGAAGAAATTACAGAAAATCAATCTGTCAAAGGACACTTGTCATATTTGTGCCAGGATGCTGCTGGAACCCAGTCTTCTGGCTAACGGAACTGAGTTTATACTGCTTTCAAAATTGTCCACAGGAGATTTTGCACACATAAAACCAGATACATGCAGGGTGAGGCCCAGCAGAGGAACACTGTGGCTACAGATGAGTGCTATTATGTGTGCTTGTATGTGTGTTCTGAGGTCTAAATTTACAGCCTCATGTTTGTACAGAGAACCATTATACCAAACCCTGTCTTGCTAATTTTACTCTTTACTTTTATACTTATATTCATGGTTAAAAATATACTTGCTATGATTTTATCTTTGCTAAATTTTTAAGATTCATTTCTTGAAATATAATGCAATTTTACCATCACCATTTTACTAAAGAAGGTAATCTCTAACTGCATTCTAAATATTTAGCCTCATACCCACAGATGAGGATAGCCTTCATCCCTCTTCAAAGAAGCTTCATTTATAGTCTTTTTATTTTATTTTATTTTATTTATTTATTTATTGAAACACATTTTTTTTTCTGTGTAGTCCTAGAAGCCACTCTGAAAACCAGGCTTGTCTCTAACTCAGAGATCTGCCTGCCTCTACCTCCCAAGTGCTGAGATTTAAGGCATGTGCCACCACCACCTGGCAAGTAGATTCTTTTTGCAACATTAAGAGACCATTACAGGAAACCATACTGGTCAAAATGCAGAAAACAACTGACTGTAGGGTACCCAGCCCCAGCTGATGTATCTCCAACACAACTCCCACCAACAAAGCTTGGGGAACATCTCAGAGGAGGGGCTGAAAGGTTGTAAGATCCAAAGGACTAGGAAATTAACTGTGAGACTGTGCTTCCTATAAATGACAGGGATCTTCCCACTATGATTCACCAACAATATGACTGCCTAAACAAGATCCAAAACAGTATAACACCAATAGACATGCTACCATAAAAGAAGTAAATCTTAAGAGGTCCCATCTATAGATAAATAACTACAGGCTGTCAAGGAATCCTGCAAAAAGATAAGTCCCTTAATCAATGATCTAATGCCAGGTAGTCAGTCTTTAGATCATATGCATACAAGGAATACTAAAAAGACTGAACAAGTTATCTCTATATACTTATGTGTTTACATGCATATGTAACAATAACAACCAAAGAAAGTGAGAAAATGCGTTTAAACAGATTCATTGGATTATTAACAATAAGGCAAGAACTAGGCTAGCCTTTTAAATGGCCTTTGTGAGAAACTCAAAAGGAGTGGATACAAGAAAGCTAAGTCAAGACTTTTCGAATGTGGATTAGAAATGGGAATAAGGAAAGTAATTTGATTTAAAACCAAAATGCAGACTACCACATAAGTTGAATATATACAATCAAATGTTGTATTGATACAGATCTTATACACCCAAAAAGGAAAAGAAGAAAGAAGGAAGGAAGGAAGAAAGGAAGGAAGGAAGGAAGGAAGGAAGGAAGGAAGGAAGGAAGGAAGGAAGGAAGGAAGGAAGGCAGGCAATCTGATGGAGACATTTTCTCAATTGAGGTTCCCTTTTCCCAGATGACTCTACTTTATATTACATTGAAAACATAGGTCAATTGATAGGTGGATAGATAGACAGACAGACAGACAGATAGAAAGAAAGTAAATCTTCATCAGCACAGTAGTCAACCTCTTATAGAGAATAAAAAAAGCAGAAAGACAAGGATTTCATAGTTTCTTTGTTTGTTTGTTTGTCTGCTGGCTCACATCTTTTCCTTTCTTTTGTGGTTTCCTCCAGACAACTTGTTGAAGTTGTCAAGTGTGCATAGGTCCATGTATGACCTAGAAAATTAACCTAACTATTATCAACCATGTTCATTGAAGTGAGAGATGTAGAAAAATTAGCAAAAATAGGGAGAAGTTAAAAATGTAAGAAGGATCCCAGGCTTTTTCAGACCCAGGCCAGCTGGCCTTGGTGAGTTCCCAATAGTGGACTTCCCACAGGACAGAGAACCCTGATTGCTCTTCGGGCTGAGGAGGGAGGGGGACTTGATTGGGGGAGAGGAAGGGAAATGGGAGGCGGTGGCGGGGAAGAGACGGAAATCTTTAATAAATAAATAAATAAATAAATAAAATGTTTATCAGATCAAAAAAAATGTAAGAAGGAAATCACAAGCTGCAAACATACAGTAAGCCATATTTTTTAACAGTTTAAAGGCACTGATGATCTTCAATGAGAGCAGATTACTAACCCACATGGCACCTTGGCTCAGGAAAAAGAAGTCAGAGTCAGACCTGTGTTATGCTTTTGACTTTATCGCTGAAATAGCTCATAACACTGGACGTGGAAAGGCACTGAAGGCCCTCACATGACAGATGTCTCTGCTGTATTGGGAAAAAAACGAAATTAGATAAGAATCCAAACAAGTAATTATTTTAAGTCACTCCTTCAATTTATCACCTTTAGCAGCATGTCCCTTTCTTGGCAATCATACTTTCTAAAACCATGCAAGAAGGGGCTTAACTAGAGTTTGGGCTTCCTATTTTCTCAAACCTCCCATGCTACAAGCCACTCATATTTTTTAAAGAAAAATTGTTCACACTTTTTCTTGCTAATCTGTAATTAGTTCTATGGCTATAGGTCATAAACCTGTCAATAGATGTAGAAGGAGATTTCTTGAGGAAAAGAATCAGAGACAATAACCAATGACAAGTCTTTACATACTTTTCTACAAAATCATGATGGTTAGTGATAACTATCAACTTGAGAGACATAGAATCACCTAAGAGGAGGGCTTTGGGGAATGTCTGTGCTGTTAAATGTGGAAGGACACAGCAATTGTGGGTGATACCATCCTTTAAGCAGAGGATTTTAGAATATGAATGAATAGAGAAAGAGAGCTAAGAACTACCATGCATGTATTACTTCACACATGTGGATGTCATGTGACTGCTTCAGCTTCCTATCACCTTCACTCTCCTGCTATGATGGACATTCTGAGCTAAAAACTGCTTTCTTCTTAAATTGCTTTTATCAAGATATCTTAGTATCAGGAAATGAAACTATGAACAAATAAGGGGAACAGAAGTTGGCAAAAGTCTGTCAAAAATGCTGGCTGTTTTTATTTTGATTAAACTAGGCCGGGCGATGGTGGCGCACGCCTTTAATCCCAGCACTCGGGAGGCAGAGGCAGGCGGATCTCTGTGAGTTCGAGACCAGCCTGGTCTACAGAGCTGGATCCAGGACAGGCTCCAAAGCCACAGAGAAACCCTGTCTCGAAAAACTAAAAAACAAAACAAAAAAAAAAAACTGATTAAACTAGCAGCATGGTGCTCTCTCAATAGAAACATTTCAACATGGGGAAATACGATGGAATGAAAGGGTATTTTCTGAAATGACTCAACTGCAGGAGAAATGTCATAGATTTAGACGTGAACACATGTTTTAACATGTCTAAAAATAGAGTGCAGAATATGTGAAGCCAGTTCTGGTAGTCGGTATGGGTATTGTTAGAAGTTTTCTTTTGATTGTCCTAATGTTTTTAGAAAATAGGAATGAAGGTCATCTCCTAAGAGATAGGGAAAATGCACAAGTCTCAGAAGTTTCATGATGAAGAAACACTTGGGAACAATATACTAAGGAAGTATGCCATACCAAATGCAAATATACCTGAAATGTTATGTTCATGAGTTTAAATAAACATTGAAGGGGTGATCTTATATTCTCCATCAATCTTCATTCACAGCACCACAAGCAAAACAAAGACTCCCACCTGACCAGGCCTTTGTTCTCTGCTGGATTATATAACAATTCAAAGGAAGATTAAGTGGGTTGAGAGTGTAGGGTATGAAATAAACATTGTAACAACATGAATTTTATAATAGGTAATATGGAAGTTAGAACATTAAAGTAAGAAGCACTAAGAAGGTAACCAATTCAAGGGATGGGATATTTCATAGAACAAAAGAATTGATGATGGGAATGTTCAAGTAAGTAAACTTGGAAGGTAAGGGAGGTTAATAAGGTAGTAAGACTCACAAAGTTCAAAGATGAATAAATTATAGCTGTGGGCTTTGAAAATGTTTGAAAACAATAATCGAGACCTGAGGAAGAATGGAATACCAGATTGCAATGATGCAGAACCAAGCCTGCGTCTGATAAGGTGGGGTCATCATTGTTTTCCATGAAATTAGTAATTAGCATGAGTAATAGTCAAGAAAAGAATGGTAATTTAGAAGCTGAAACCAGGGGAAATAAAGAAAGTGACCTTAGCTGGGGTTGTTCTTGTGGTTTTCTGGGAATTTTTCTAGAGCAAGGTTTCTTGCTAACCCCATAATGGCTCCCTCATTCAAGATATTATATCTTGAAAGATATCTCTTTCCTTAAAAAAAAAAAAAGACATATCTTTCCTTGCTCCCATATCTGTTCTTCCTCCATCTCGACTATCTCACTCCCTCAAGATCTCCTCAACTCTCCCCTTCTCCCTTTTCTTCTACCTCCTGTTCCCATGCTCCAAATTTTGTCAGGTGATCTTGTCTGTTTCTAATTTCCAGGAGGGTTTATATATGCTTTTCTTTGGGTTCACCTTCTTACTTAGCCTCTCTAGGATCATGAACTATAGGTTGAATGTCCTTCATTTATGGCTAATATCCACTTATGAGTGAGTACATACCATATTCATTTTTAGGTTTGGGTTACCTCACACAGGATAGTGTTTTCTAATTCCATCCGTTTGCATGCAAAATTCAAGATGTCATTGTTTTTTTACCACTGAGTAGTACTCTAATATGTAAATGTGCCACACTTTCTTTATCTATTCTTTAGTTGAGGGGCATCTAGGTTGCTTCCAGTTTCTGGCTATCACAAATAATGCTGCTATGAACATAGTTGAACAAATGCTTTTGTAGTATGATTGAGCATCTTTTGGGCATATTCCCAAGAGTGGTATTGCTGGATCCTGAGATAGGTTGATTCCTAATTTTCTGAGAAACCACCATACTGATTTCCAAAGTAGTTGCACAAGTTTGCATTCCCACCAGCAATGAATGAATGTTCCCCTTACTCCACATCCTCTCCAGGGTAAGCTATCATTAGTGTTTTTGATCTTAGCTATTCTGACAGGTATAAGATGGTTTCTCAGAGTTGTTTTGATTTGCATTTCCCTGATAGCTAAGGAAGTTGAACATGTCCTTAAGTATATTTTGGCCACTTGAAATTCTTCTGTTGATTCTCTGTTTAGTTCAGTACACCATATTTTAATAGGTTATTTAGAATTTTAATGTCTATTCTAAGCAATAGATAAGAGGGTCCTGAAATGGCATTGCCCTGTAGTCAGACTGATGATTATCTTAAATATCGCCATAGAACCTTCATCCAACAACATATGGAAACAGAGTCAAAGACCCACATTGGATCTGGACTGACCTCCCAAGGTCAAGTAGAAGACTGGAAGGAGTGAGAATATGAGCAAGGAAGTCAAGACCATGAGGGGTTCACCCACTGAGACAGTTTGCCTGAGCTAATGGGAGCTCACCAACTCCAACTGGACTGTGACTGGATGAGCATGGGATCAAACTAGTCCCTCTGAATGTGGTTGACAGTTGGAGCAGACTGAGGGGCACTGGGATTTGTCTCTACTGCATATACTGGATTTGCAGGATCTTATTCTCTTTTGAATGTATACCTTGTTCAACCTAGATGTAGTAAGGAGGGCCTTGGATTTCCACAGGGCAGGCTGCCTTGCCCTCTTTAAGGATTGAAGAGGGTGAGGTAGGAGGGTGTGTGAAGGGAGTGGGTGGAGGGGAGGGAATGGGAATTTGAGTTGGTATTTTTTTAAAGTAATAAAATAAAATAATAAAGAAATTTTCAAAAAAGAAGGTGACCAAGGTCAAAAAGTGAGTGACAGTTGCTGCAATCGGAATGAGAAAGAGATGACAAATGAAAGCAGCAAAAGGACAAAAATATCACTCACCCAACCTCCATGACCAAGGACATGGACACTAAGGAAGAAAAGTAGAGCAATTCACTTGGTGAGAGTATGGAAGAAGTGTTCTCAGGAAAATGCAAGCCTCTGGGAGAGGCAGAAATCTTTTTAGTTTAAGGCTATTAGAGACTATTTTACAGTGGTGGATGAGGAATTTTAATGTGTGCATCTTATACATTAGATAGAGGTTGAGTCAGAACAGAGCATGTACAGAAGCCTATAGAAAATGGAAACCAGGAATGAGAACTGGACTGAGTCCCATGTGATACCTAGCAGAAATAATAGTAATAGGAGAAGCACTTTGGTGGAACTGGTCCCATAGCACAATGCTGTGAGTGACTGTAGACAGGGCTTCTAGGTCTCTCTGAGGCCTTTTCTAGAGAAAGAGCAGGAACTGTGAGGAGACGGGCTCTTCCTCAGAACAGAATTTTCTCTGTTGGCCTCAGCAAGTCATCAAAGGGTCTGTTCCCTGATCTCGTCAATGTAGTTAAGAACATGAAAGGATGTTCAAAGACAGTTGCCATTAGGGGACTGCAAACTGAAAATCATGAGATTAAAATGACTTCCTTGTTAGAGTAGATAGTTCTTTAAAACCAACAACCACAACAGAATGCCTTCCACCAAAGATGAACCCAAGTTTGGTTGCAAACTTCAATAAACGCTCAGGAAGCATTGCCCTTATTAATAAAATATGAGCCAGCATTTGCCCTCCTGTGTATTTTTCCAGAGAAGTGAAGTCTGCTGATGCAGAGTACTATGCACAAGTGCTTATATCAATGTGTATTATGTATGTGTGATCGCCACAACTAAAACCACCTCATCTGCCTCTCAGTGAAACAATGGATAAACAAATTGTGGAACATCCATATCCATAACATAGAATTCTACTTACTTACAAGTAAGAACTAACAGTAAAAATGCAACCTGGATGAACCTCCATGGAATTTTGTTTTGTGGAGGGAAAAATACTAACCTCAAAAGTGTAATATAATATGGCTCTTTTCCATAGATTTCCTGAAATGACAAAAACTGCATAAATTTTATAAATGAAATTCAGTACAGAATTCAAACACATATTTTAGACAGTGAAACTTTGATGGCATATACACACACAATTACTATTTTTGTTTCTAAGTAACAAAAATAAAACATTTCTCTTCTCCAAGAAAGTGAACAGTATATATCTCATACTATAAGGAAACAAATTTAGTGTTGATGTGTTAGAGAGTTAAGTACACTATGGGAACAAGTTCATGTTTACCCTGATGGCTTCTGTTTGTCTGATGTTCTCATTGCCAAAAGCACTTAGGGAATATTGTCACATAAGATTCACAATTCTACACATCTGTTTGAAAGGGTTTGATTATCTAAGAATGCATTTCTAAATTCTTAAAGGATTTAAACTTATAAAAATGAGTCCTTATTAATTATACAAGCAGCATTAAATATTTAGGGGAATATTTTAATATACTATGAGCTAAATATATTCACTATCAAAGCAAACACAAAAAGTCAGAAACCCTTTGGGCTGTTTAAGATTTCAACAATATGTTTGGCCCATACTAGCAATGCTGCCTGATAGGAGATCAGTGCTAATGCCTCCATGACTCTGTTTGGGATTAAAGGTCTCATTAGCAAATTAATAGAATCAGTGTGTTAGTAGTGTCAGAGACAGAACCAGGGACAAAATGACTCTTCAGTATGATGAAGTAGTTTGTTTAACTTAAGCCATGATGGTACTGAGCCCTTGAACTTGAAAGTAAATGGACAATAAATTGGAAAGGTGTGCTTATTGCTTATTATGAATGGAAATGCTAGTATGCATTGCATTGTCATTCCAAATCATAGTGTGATAAAAAAAAATTTCCTGTCTAAAAAATATGAAAGTGGCAACAATAGATAATTTTCATTCTGGTGTGGCTTAATGGTGCTACAGTAGTGTGGACTGCTTATTTAACAGGAAGATTTATTTTAGACTTGGGTCTCCCATGATGCTATCTAGGAAAAATTTCAATATGCATAGTTTTATGCCACTCTATCAGTACCCAGCACTCCATCAGGAGATCAGAAGAGAGAACAGAAATTAGAAACTCCTGAAAAGAAGTGAGATGAAAAATTGGAGAGAATATCGCAAGACTCCACCCTTTGTGTTCAAGTGCCAAGTCTGATGTTAGACACCCATCCCTGTGGATTGAATATGGTATCGACACTGGGGATAAGATGTCAAACAAAGAGAGACAAAGCTGACATTCTCATAAGGATATGTATCACTTAAATGTGAAATTAGATACCTTATCTGTTCATGTTTTCAGTTCTTCTTGGAGCAGAACCCCAAAGGCAAAAATTTTGAAGCCCTCAACTGCCCTTCTCTCATTCTAAATCTCTACTCCTGGCAAGAGCCCATGACACCTATTCGAAATAAATCTGGTGGAACCTTGAAGAAAAACTCCAGCCCCTATGAGTCTCAAAGGCTGGTGGGCTCCTTCACTTGGCATCGTGAGATTGCTGCAGACCTAGCACAGGTCCTCTCGATCACTTATATCTTGGCTTACTACCTTTCCCAGCAACTGAGGTGATATTTCCCTATTTGGAGGAGAGAGGGGATGTGTTAAGGGACTTGCTAAACCATTAGCAGTCTTTTATGTTTTACTAAGCCTCAACACATTTGTCTTATGAAGAGGTAGATGCCTTAATGTATTTGATGTTAACTTATGAGATCTGAGAAAAAGATAATTGTATAGTGCCTCATGCTGCCTGGTTTACCTTTGCTCAAAAAGAGAGATGAGGCCTATTTAGAAAATTGGTCCCATAGTGACCACTACACAAATAAGGAAAACAAGATGTCATTTATATATACATTATTTGTATGGTATACTTACACACATGCGCACATACACACTCATGCACACAAATGCACATATAACTTGAAGTATTAGGCCTAAGAAAAGCATCCATTCAAACTGAAAACATAGCTCATTAGTTTATTAGTCAGAAATGACCCAAATATAAAATGTTAGATAAGTCAATTTTGAGTAAATTTACCATTAATTTGCATCCAAAGTATAGAAGATTTGTTGATTTGCAATGTTCTTGGTCCTATTTTACAATTTCTTTGTGGGAAGATGAGCTGGCACAACAAGGAAAACAGTCTTGCTTTTCTCACACATTAACAGGGACTTTCTCCAGCTCTTCTCCGCTCCAGAAGATCCTAATGGTGTAAAGCCAAGAAAAATACAATTGCACAGTCTTACATATTTTGCAAAGTAGCATTCTTCATGATTCTGGTAACTTAGCTGCAATACACTTCACAATCAAGCCAGCAGAATCATCAGCCCCCTTTCAAGCTTCCTCTTCCACACTGAGCCTGTCAGCTAAAATATAAATATCGGAAAGAATGAGTCTTCAAACTATGACATTATTTTGCACTTGTGAGGATATTTCCATAACAAAGACCATAACTTCGGGTAACAATTTCACATCCAGTTACTGTGGACTAAACATCGTGTATAAAGAAGAAAAACGAAAACAAAAAAAAATGATAATCATATACATTATCTCCTCCAAACGTTGGCACCAAGTTTCATAAAGTCTGCTGGATCTCTTCATGCCACTATCATTTTTCACACAGTGTGTGGTCAGCACATCACTTGAATCATAAAATGCTTCACAAAGCTAGTTGGGGAGCCTGGAATTTGAATGTCAGCCTGTGAAAACTGTGTGTTGTTTTTGCACAAAGTGCTGACTGGTATTTAGCCAGATACCAGAATCTGATTGCAAAGGGAAATACCAATTTTTCTTAGACACACTGAGACAGACCAGGGGTATCACCTCCCTTTGGGTACTAGGCAGGTGTAAACATTGCAAAAATCTCTTAAAATTGGTATGCAATAGGGTATACAATGAACAACTTTGCTCCTATTTCATGTTGCCTGGTGAGATGACTGATGCTAATTGCTACCTTGGCAGGATCCTGCACCCCCTAGGAAATAAGCCTCCAGCCTACTGTGGAGAGAGCTATTTGATTTAGATTAGCTTCCTCTGAAGGATTATCTTGATCAGATTCACTGAGATGCTAGAACTCTTCCAAAGAGAAGGCAGCGGCATCCCTGGGCCTGAGTCCTCACTTGCACAAGAAATGAGAATTAAAATGAGCATGAATATCCATTTGTCACTCCTCTTCTTTACTGTGGATACAAAGTGAGCAGCTAGTTACCTCTCAGGGCCCTGACGCCAGGACCCTGTCTGTCCTGATAGACTGTTGCCTCAAACTGTGAACCAAAATAATCCCTCTCTCCTTTAAGTTCCCTTTCTCAGCTACTTTGTCCCAGCACCAGATAAACTCACTAAGACACACGGATCTATCTGTAAAAATGTAGTGTGTTCAATGTGTGTGTTTACTTCTAATGTTGACAGATATGGTTAGCTAAAATGCTTTCCATAAAGTCATACTAGCTCATGATAATAATTATGTTATATATAGATATAGATAGATATAGATACAAAGGAATTTTATTAATTTAAAAACTACTTTATAAACTGAAAATTATGTGGAACTGGATATTATCCACTTTGGTAAAACAAGCCTAGCATAGAAACATGGTTCTTCACTCCTTAACAGAGATGAAACAGAGCCCAATAATGGCCTTTTACAATACCATAGATCTGAGTCCAAGACCAGCCTGGTCTACAGAGCTAGTTCCAGGACAGGCTCCAAAGCCACAGAGAAGGAGTTTCTGGCCCCGCGGCGCCAGCCTGGGACGGGGAGCCCAGAGGTTCCTTGGCCCCCCAGCCTTCTTGGGCAGAACCCTCCCCACTTCGGCCCCACCGCCCTCCTTAGGCACATAACATCAACCAGCCCAGCCCTTCTGGGCACTGGGTC
>NC_022028.1:4744507-4751971 GCF_000317375.1 Microtus ochrogaster | reverse complement strand
TGGATTCTGTTGTTAGTAACCGATTATCCTTAGACTCAGAGAAGAGAGAGGCAAACTCCTGCGTCTTGGGTCCCACGGTTGCCCCCTGCTCATCTCACAGACAGTGCTTCTGCTGAATGAAGAGTTGCATCTCTTTTCCCTTCTCCCCAGTGTGACTCCACTTCTGCTCACTCCTGCCCCTGACAGAATCATGGCAACAGCTGCTTCTGAAAGTGATTGGAGACCGCAGCAGCTGATCTTCAGAGAAGACAGGGTAATCAGTTTTCACAGGAAGCAGCAATCAACTAAACGTTCTCTTCCAATTCTGCATGGGCTGCTCATCACTAAAGGAATATTTCATGGCTCTGGCCTGTAATATCAAAGAGATTTGGTAGCTTATGTTTTCCTGTAAGAACAAAGGAGTGTTTGCAGCCATCATGAATGCCAAACACTTGGTCTTCCTCATGGGTGTCATTTGACAACATAAATGCCAAACACTTGGTCTTCCTCATGGGGTAGCATTTGACATCATAAATTCCAAACACTAGGTCTTCATCCTGAAGCAGCATTTGACACTCCTCCCTTTCTTCCCTCTGGAAGGCTCCCCTCTCTTCCATGAGCTCCCTGGGGCACAAGCTTTTCATTCGGGAAGTGCCAATCTTTCCTGGATTCCAATCTCGACCTAGAATAAATAGCATAAATAAAGTTTCTAACACAGGGCCCTCAACTGTATCTTAGTCTGTTCAGTCTGCACCAATACAAACACCATAAATGGGGGGGTTCATAACCAACAGAGATTTATTTCTAACACTTCTGGGTACATGGGAGTCTAAAAATCAAGGTACTGGTAGGTTTCTTTCAGACAGTGGCATGCAGCTATGCCCATGGGGACCACCTTCTGCCTTCATGTGATATAAAATGGCAAGGGAGCTATAGCAAGCATCTTCTGTAAACATATTAGTGCTATGTGGGAATATAGAGCCTCTTGGCCTAATGGTCTTCCACAGGCATCTCCCCTCATGGTATCTCCTTGGTGGGAAGATATTAACAGGATTTGTAGTGAGCAATTGTAGGCATGAGCATTCAGTTGTTAATGAATATGCAGACAGTAAATGAGTTCTGCTTTTCTCTTCCTTAGATGTTACCTCTCAACTAGGAGTTACCCCCTCCTAACTATTCAGGATTCTGAAAGTCAATTCAGTCCCCTCCATGCTACCAAGCTCCAGGGCATGGAGACTGGGGTGTTCTAGATTTGTTATACTATGCCAATTTTGTTATGCAATGCCAAAGTAAATTTATGTGAAACTGAACATTTAAGCAAGACGTTTGCTTGCTTGCTTATTTACTGTATAAGTGTGTCTGCTAGAGTAAGTTGATGTGCACTACAGCATGCAAGAGTGTGCAAAGGCTGGAAGAGGCCACTGGATCCACTGAAACTAGAGTGTGATCTTCCATATAGGTGCAGAGAACCTAATCCATCGACTCTCTAGGAGCCGTAATCCTCTGAACTGCCAAACTGTATCCCCAGGCCCAGACTGAACTTTTTAACCCCAGATCCCTTTAGAGATTGTCCATTTGTTGTTCTCCCTGTAGTGTAGGAATAAGGGTATAAATGACTGTCTCATTCAATGTTCTATTGCTGTGGAATGATACTACGGCAATGGAAAGTCTAATAAAGAGAAAGAGTTAACTGGGGCTGTCTTACAGTTCAGAGGTTTAGTCCATTATCAGCATGGCTGGAAGTATGGCAGCATGCGGGCAGACATGGTACTGGAGGAGGTGCTGACAGTTCTACATCCGGATCCATGTGCAACAGGAAGAGAGAAAGCTACCAGGCTTGACTTGGGCTTTTGAAACTTAAAAGTCCACCCCTGTCCCAGTGACACATTTCCTCCAAGGCCGCCTAATAGTTGCCACTCCCTGGTGACCAAGCACTCATCTCCGAGCCTATGGGGGCTATTTTTGTTCAGACCACCACAAGGACCACCGTTTAACGTGCACTGACTGAAGTCATCGTCTCCTTTTCGTCTTCTCTTTTTATTTCACTGTTCTTTTGGCTAAACAATTCCTTAGATTAGCAGCTCCTCACCCTTGTCCCTGCCTCCTATCTGCCCAATTCCAATACATCCATACCACTTCACTGAGTATATTTTGATCATACTTCCATATCCTCTTGTGAATTCCCTCAGAAGACCTCTGTGACTTCCTCGCTGTTAGGCACATCTGATCTCCCTTTGCTGTTCCCAGCACTGACACTGAAGCAATTACTCTGTTTAACATATGGCATGCCTTACACACTAGTTCTCTTCCTTGAGAACACTCTTTGTTTTTCTCCAGAGAGACACTAATGTCCATGTTTGTTAATAATGGATGTAAATAAGTTCCTCTTTCTCCACATCGTCAGCTTTTTATCATAACTGAAGTGGAATAATAGTTCCCTCTAGTTTTGATTTACATTTCCCTGATGGCTGATGTTACAATGTATATATATGCTTTTCTTTTGGCAAGTGTCTACTCAAATTCTTTGCCAATTTTTAAATTGACTTGCATGATTTTTAGTTTTTTTATGTTTTTATGTTCTTTATATATTCTGGGTACTAACTCTTTGTCAAAAGAATAAATAGAAATGTTTTATTTCAGGACGTAAGTTGTATCAAAGTATATTTTTGGTTGTGAGCCTAGCCTTTAATGGCTGAGCCATACCTCCTGGCCTCAAAATATAGAATCAAAAGAAATGAAAGCAGCACCCCAAAGGGAAGCCTTTGAGCTCATGCTTTCTACTACACTATTCCCAGCAGCTGAGGTATGAGATTACCCAGGCAGACGCTAACAGATGACTGGATGAAAAATGTATATATGTACACACTGTAGTACCACTTACCCATAAAATTTAAAATCCTGTCCTTTTTCAGCCAAGTAGATTGAATTAGTGGGCAGTACATTAAATGTAATAGGCCAGATGGTAGACAAAATTATAATTTGATTTTCACACATGAAATCTAAAAGTATATGTAAATAAAAAAAAAAACGTGTTACCTGTACTTCCTGGTGCAGTGTGGGAGAGATGTCACAGCACATCAGAGACTTTGCCTTCCATTAAGGTGACGGGGGACAGAAAGCGTTAGTGAGTCGGTGCAATTACACTGAATACATCTGTCTGAGGAAAGCAGACTGTTAATTAATAGTTGACTATAATGAGGATGGAACCCAGGTGGTAATATACTCATTAGAAATGAGTAAAATAATTATAACAAGTCAGTACAGAATATATGGAATTAAAAACAAATAAAAACTTGCCCTGAAATTAGAATGGTTACTAAGAGAGTTATGCAGCCTGAGAATAGAAAAATAAAAGTTGGTTTGATTTCATGAGTGTATGCTGTACACATGTGGACATGTCACATGAATCCTAATGATATACTTTATCATAAAGAAAATTAAAATAAATTTTTGTCATCACAGAATTCCACTGAATTCTGTCCTGCCTGGTCCCACAGCTGTTCAGTCTCAAAGAAACACACAGAAGCCTACATTAATTATAAACTGGTTGGCCTATTAGCTCAGGCTTTTCATTAATTAACTCTTACATTGTGTCCTCTGCGTCTGGGTGACAACTGCAGACTGAGCCTTTCCTCTTCCCACAATTCTCCTAATTCTAGTCGCCCTAGCTATACTTCCTGCCTGGCTACTGGCCAATCAGCATTTTATTAAGCCAATAGAGTGACAAATCTTCACAGGGTACAAGACCATTGTCCCACAGCATCCTGAGCCTTTCCAAGACTGGCTTCCTCTGGTATGAATCTCCACTGTTCTGTACAACACTGAAACAATTTGCCTGACTTTCCACGGATTTGCAGAAACAAAAGCAGTGAGTGAATTTCCGTTTTCTTCTTGCAATTAGAACCCTGACACATTGTGTCACTGGCCTATGACCAGTCTCCCTCTTAGGCAAATATGCTCCTTAAGAAAAAGGGCAGAATCCCTGCCACAGTTTTCTGCTGAGGTCTGCAGCAGGGTCTTGAGCAAAAGGTTCTGGAAGCATTGTTTCTATGAAAACTTTGCTGTACAGGAACAGAAATCAGAAATTATTTGGCATTCTGAGTGAGCACCTCTCATATTTTTGACATCCTCTCTTGACTGATTGTCTGATTATATATTCTTTACTATTCCCATGTGGAAAATAGACCCTATGTGTTCCAACCACTAAAAGCATAATTGAAGGTCGTAAATACTGAGAAAGAATATTAATGAAAGCAATCATAATTCTTGGTCTTTTAATTACAAGAGGGATTTTCAAGTGTTCTTGTGTTGAGTTACTGCTCAATTTTCTTTATTGTACTGGAGGAAAAATTAAATACTTTCTACTTTGCTAGTTATTTGATTTACTAGATTTTTAAGCAGTATTCAGAAATGTTTCACAATGTTCATTATTATGAAGATAAATATATTTTTCCCATCGATTTGCAACAATATAAATGACTAACATAGATAGACCAGTGAACCCAAGATAAATACAGAAACAAATACTGCCTTGAAAGGACAAATTTAAAAATTAGTTTATACTGATATACTAAAACCAGTCCATTTGTATTAACCAAATAAACCCATGCCTCTTTACCCATACATGACACGGACTGACTTGTGTTGAATCCTCTAATTGGAATGTTTGCCAAATTTTTCTCCTCAAGTAGTACATCATGTCTTTCTTCTTCATCCAGTTTGTCTTTGTAACATAAAGGAAAATTTTAGGTCATTTTTACTTGTTAATTTATGTTTATTATGAGCTGCCACTATTTGGGAGGTATAGACTACTATGAGTACTCTGTATGTGTATGCATGCATGTCTGCATTCATGCATGTGTGTGTTTTGTGTGTGTGTATAGTCAAGTATTCTAATGTTCTCACTTTTCATTCTTATTCTGATTTATTACTTCCTAGAACAGTGTAAAATTAAGAATGTAAGTTCCCAGCTAAATTGATGGTCAGAAGACAGAAATAGATCTTGCAATTATGAGCTTTGATACTTCTTCAGTCATAAAAACTTTCTGGAAAAAGACAAAAAAATATTCATTGTCTATAACTCATTATTCTTCGGATAATACTTGCTCACAAAGATGTAAGGTTCTATAAATTATTTGAGTTGAGATTATTGGTGATCATATGAAATCAAATGTGAAGGTGAATTAGGGTGGCCAAAATATCCCATTTAAACTAGTATTAAACAAAGGAATAGAAATGTTGGAGGACTTCATTTTTTGGTTAAGTGATTTGTCATGAAATGCAACCTTGATCTAGAAAGCCAATATGGACCTGAGTCCTTAGTCATGTGACAGAATGAGCACCTGCCTTAATCTTCATGATTTTTTAATATTCATTCCAAGTGGAAGTTTTGAGATATTATAAAACATTAACTATAAAATAAATAAAATGATTGCTCTGTGAATCTAGTTCTTTGTCTCTATGGGGTATAAAAACTTTTTAGGAAAACATATTATCTGACATTTTACATACTTAAATGCTCAAAATATAATCTGATTGTATATGTAAGAAAAAAGTTTTTACTAGGACAATATGAAAGATTTTTAAAACGAAACGACAGAGACTGGGGATATAGGCTTTTTATAAAGCAGCACAGATTCTAGTCTTTGAGAATGTTTTCTATTTCCTGTGCATGAACCCAGGATTACTGTAATAATAACCAAGGAGCTCTCATCATCAAGTCATTGCCTGGCACCTGCCCGTTTCTATTCCCAAAACTAAATCTCATAAGAAGCCTATAAATGAGCCAGGGCTAATACATGTTACCCTGTTCCAGGAAGGTTGGTCAGTGTCTTCTCAAGTAATGGGAGATCAAGTTAATGCATGCATTTTGCTTGCTAGGTATGAACAGAATAGTGCAGGAGATATTTAATTAGATGCTGCATTCTAACTATAGACATTTTCATTACTACAAGAAGAAACGACATAATGGTTACAGGAATTGTTGTAGTTTAGAGGTTAATGGAATCATGGGATATTGAAGTTAAAAAGGATGGTAAGGATTATCTACTAGCATCCCCTAATTTCAATTAGACATTCAGTGGGAAGCTAGAAAGGTGAAATGACATGTAGAGGTAAAAAATAATGATAAATATAAAATTAATAGATGTAGGGAAAGAGACAATTTCTTGCCTACAAAGCAACAAGCTTTACATATTTTCAGTAAGTGTCTTGTTTAGGAACATCATCCCTGGAACATGTTAGATTAAACTATCATAAACTACCAAGAACCTAGTTTCTACTTTTGATAGTTGACAAATGTCAGAAAATACAATTTGAGGAAAGTTAGACAATTTATCAGTATAAATTTTACCACATATAAAAAAGAAACAACAACTGGGTGATCATGGGGGTATGCCTTTAATTGCATCACTTGGGAGAGAGAGGCAGGTAGATCTCTAAATTTGAGGCCAGCCGGGACTACAGAGCAAGGGCCAGGACAGGCTATAAAGGCACACAAAGAAATCCTGTCTTGCAAAACACCACAGCCCCCTCCCCTCAAAAAAAATGAGAGAGAAGAAGAGGAAAAGAAAGAAAGAGAGATAGATAGAAAGAAAGAAGGAAGGAAGGAAGGAAGGAAGGAAGGAAGGAAAGAAAGAAAGAAAGAAAGAAAGAAAGAAAGAAAGAAAGAAAGAAAGAAAAAACATAGGCAATAGTGGTGTCTGCCTTTAATGCTAGCACTCAGGAGGCAGAGGCAGGTAGATCTTTGTGAGTTCAAGGCCAGGCTGATCATCAGAATGAATACCAGGACAGCCAAAGCTACATAAAGAAATCATCTCTCAAAAATCAAACAAACAACAAAGTGTAGCAACAGGCTGTATGTTGATTCCCAGCTGCTTAGCCTCAAAATAATCACAAAGAAACTGTATTAATTAAAACACTGCTTGGCCCATTAGCACTAGCTTCTTTTTTTTATATTTATTTATTTATTAAAGATTTCCTTCTCTTCCCCGCCACCGCCCCCCATTTCCCTCCCCCTACCCCAATCAAGTACCCCTCCCTCCTCAGCCCGAAGAGCAATCAGGGTTCCCTGCCCTGTGGGAACTCTAAGGAACCCCCACCTCCATCCAGGTCTAGTAAGTTGAGCATCAAAGCTGCCTAGGCTCTTACAAAGCCAGTACGTGCAGTAGGATCAGAAACCCTTTGCCGTTGTTCTTGAGTTCTCAGTAGTCCTCATTGTCCGCTATGTTCAGAGTGTCCGGTTTTATCCCAGGCTTTTCCAGACCCAGGCCAGCTGGCCTTGGTGAGTTCCCAATAGAACATCCCCATTGTCTCAGTGAGTGGGTGCACCTCTTGCGGTCCTGTGTTCCTTGGTCGTGCTCTCTCTCCTTCTGCTCCTAATTTGGACCTTGAGAATTATGTCCGGTGCTCCAATGTGGGTCTCTGTCTCTGTCTCCTTTCATCGCCTGATGAAGGTTAATATTCAGGAGGATGCCTATATGTTTT
>NC_022028.1:4741875-4744407 GCF_000317375.1 Microtus ochrogaster | reverse complement strand
CATCAGAATGAATACCAGGACAGCCAAAGCTACATAAAGAAATCATCTCTCAAAAATCAAACAAACAACAAAGTGTAGCAACAGGCTGTATGTTGGTTCCCAGCTGCTTAGCCTCAAAATAATCACAAAGAAACTGTATTAATTAAAACACTGCTTGGCCCATTAGCACTAGCTTCTTATTTGCCAACTCTTACATCTCCATTAATCTGTGTATCATCACGAGGTCATGGTCTATAAGCAAAATTTTAGCATGTCTGTCTCCCGTGGAAGCTCCATGGCTTCTCCCTCTCTGCCTTCCTTCTCCTAGCATTCAACTTAGTTTTCCCAACTAGCTCTGTTCCCCTATAGCTCTGGTATAGGCCCAAAGCAGTTTCTTTATTAACCAATTGTATTCCCAGTATACAGAGGGGAAGGAAAGAAGGAAGGAAGGAAGGAAGGAAGGAAGGAAGGAAGGAAGGAAGGAAGGAAGGAAGGAAGGCAGACAAACAGCGGTTGTATTTAGGAATTAAATGTAATGTAAATGAACCGGCTATATTTGGGAATTAAAATTAATGTAAGGCAAAATTAAAAGCTTATGAAATTATTGGAGATTTCATGTCCTTAAGTAAGTGAATATTTCTTTTAAAATACTAGAGAGTTATAAATGCTAAAAGAAAAGTTACACTTAATAGTGTACCTGTTACAAAAAATCCAAACTTAAATTCTAAACATATTTGTTATAAAGATTGTAAACACAGATAAATATACAAACACACATGCTCATGCATATAAATATGCTCATATATGCACATGCAGAGAAACATGGACACATGTACATACATATATACTAGGACAAACATAGGATCCTTACAAATTTCTGAGAGAACAAAAAAGTCTGTATAAGTAAATGGACAAAGGATATTGATTGAATAATTCATAAAACAGTTGAAAGAAAAATAGCAAATAAGATATTCTATTTCTCCAGTCATAACAAAATGTAAAATTACATAAACAATAAAAGATTCCTTAAATTATTAGGCCCATAAACATTTTCTTAAGAGATATATGCACATTCTATACAAAGCCTGTTGGGTAAAGTGAGGTCTTCTTGGTGCAAGATATGTGAAGTTTTAGAAGTTTTCTTAAAGCAATCTGGAAACATCTTTGAAATCTATGTTGAATATTCCCTTGATCTTAGAACTTTCCTGAGGCCTCCCCATAAAATAAAGGATTAAGACATAAAGATATTATGACAAGAATGATTTCAGCAATGTTGGCTGTAGGGGCAAAACTCGGTAAGAAAAGGTTGTCATCGATAAAGAGTAAAGCTGGTTAAAAGAGGTCACATTCTCACTCAGAGTAATTTATAACTCAGTCTGAAGAAAATGCTCAAATATCCAAGTTGGCTTGAGGGGTCCCATGACTTTCCATATTGAGAAAAATAAATATCCAGGGGAATATGTTTTATCATGAGATTCTAAAGAACAATAGCTAATAGCTATATGTATTTACAGGTAGATATGTAGATGATGGATGAATAGGCATGCAGACATTTCTGTGTTTACATACATGTATTTATATGTAATGATTTTAACATGAAAAAGACATAATACTATATAAGAGCCTTGAGAGTCACCTGAGTACACAGGGTATAATTCAACAAGTAAGAGATAACATGAAAATGCATTCATACAAGCAAAGTTAGAGATGCTGGTACCCATACTTTGCAACTCATTCAAATTAAAATAGCCCTTTTGCTAATCAACCCAGAATATTTTGTGTAGTTCTGGTCAAATGTGAGACAGATTTTTAAACTGAGGAAGGGTCATGAAAAAAAATCTCAAACCATGAAATTGACACCAGATAGAGTGTCAGTTTGGAGCTAGGCTCTCCCCTTTCAATAACTTCCACTTCCCCTCATAGTCCACATATGATTTCACCACCCACTCCAGAGAGAAAATAGACATCAATGGACCAAAACTGCTCCACTGCCCACTGCTGCTTCTATAAACTTAAGCCCAGCTGCTTCAACCCTCCCTTTCCCTCCTGTTACCTACAGTCAAATTCACCTCAGGCTCTGTGAATCCCGAGTTAATATCCTTCGCAGAGCATGTATTCTATTTATTGTTCTTTCCTTTCACATCTTGGATATTATAGGAAATATTACTCAAATATAGGGTTTGCTTTAAAAGTTCTAAAAGGTTTTAGGTCTGGCCAAAGAATGTATTAGTTGAGTCTACAACATTTTTTAATATGTAAAAATATATGCCAAAGCCATCAAAGACTACGGGGGATACGTCAAGATGACTTAACATCCTCAAGAATCTCCCAAAAGACACAGGTGATAAAAACTGAGCATCGCCAAATATAATTTCAAGACATATGTTAAAATCTAAAGTTAATATTAACCTTCATCAGGCGATGAAAGGAGACAGAGACAGAGACCCACATTTGAGCACCGGACAGAAATCTCAAAGTCCAAATCAGGAGCAGAAGGAGAGAGAGCACGAGCAAGGAACTCAGGACCGCGAGGGGTGCACCCACACACTGAGA
>NC_022028.1:4737567-4741205 GCF_000317375.1 Microtus ochrogaster | reverse complement strand
TCAATTTCATGTTAGAAACCTACCAGTAATTATCACTCTGTATGCACAGTGCCTCTCCAAGTGTTACAATGTGACACACATATTACATCATGTGAAGTGAATGAATTCAAAACACTTCAGAAAGGGGCTAGAAAGAAACATCTAGTATAATTTTGGCATATATATCATACAGTTTAACCTAATTTATTTTTACCTTTTCCATTTTTGGGGTTTTAAATAATGTCTTTAATTTATATTTTTTAAAGATTAAAGACATATCTTTTGTGGGCTGGATGGATGACACAGGAGTGGAGTGCACTAGCTGCTCTTTCAGAGGACCTCAGTTCAGCTACCACATCCCACAACCGGTGCTTCACAACGGCCTATACCTCTAGTTCAAAGAGACCCCTCTTTTTGCCTGCATAGGCACTGCTCACATGTGGTGCACCCACAGATAAGCAGGCACACACATGTACACAAAAACAAAATAATTGTTTTAAATGAATCTTTTGTTCTGTGGATCTTGAACAAAATAGCCAATTACTGACCATTTAAGCAATAAGGAAAGGTGAATGTGGAAACGACTTTCCCTTCACAATAGATACATCCTCAGTAATTGTGAATGACCCCTTTCGCATCAGTCAATCCCTTTTGAATGTGATTTTAATGAAAGCAATATGATCCAAAGCAGCCTAAAGGTAAGAGACTACAACACACTTAAATTCCAAAAATAATTAAGTTAACAAGCAATTTCTTTAAAAATCACTTTGACTCAAAAATAGATGTATCTCTTACTTGAGACCAAACTAATCATGCAGAGAAAACCATCCGCCAAGCCAAACACCCATGAGGGTTAATATCTTGGATGTTTTTGGTCCTTTCCAGCAAGAAATTTATGTGCTGTTCTGGTAAACACTGCCTAACTGTGGAAATTTTTCTTTCACATCCCAGGCATATCTTCCTATTTTGCCCAAGTCATTAAGTCAATCTTCATTGTTTCTTTGCCCAAGCACTCTTTCAATGTAAACAATAATTGGTCCTTGATCTTTTCCCTATCTTGGTATCACATGTATTCACAATATTCATATACTTATGTACACAATTTTCAACAACACTAAGAGAGTTTATTTTTGTACAGTCCACTTTAATGATTTGATTGCATTTTATTTTATTTCATTGAAATATTCTAAATGGACTTCACTACACATTAATTTGTACCAGCATATTCCCAATTTTAAAATAGTTCCTGATTTGATCTTTCAATGCATTCGTGTGGGATTTTTGTAAATATTTTCCTGGATTTGAGCAAGAAGTTTTAAGTACAGATAAAAAAGATTTTTCATAAATAGAAGAACAAAAATATTAAAAAAAAGGACCCACACAACAGCAATCACATTTCAGCAGAGTATTTAGGATGAAGATCATTTGAAAAATATTTTGGGGTAGTCTTCTGAGTCAGTTGCTGAGATCTCAGAATACTGCAATAAATAATCTAGAGAATCACCCACCTTTCAAGGCATTGACAGTCTTTAATTAAACAAAATTGTTCACAAAGAAATCAAATGGAATGGAGTGTTTTATTACTAGAAAAAGCGTATTCTCTTATGAGAAAAGAATGGAGAAAACTTAAACCGGGCGGTGGCGGCTCACGCCTTTAATCCCAGCACTTGGGAGGCAGAGGCAGGCGGATCTCTGTGAGTTCGAGGCCAGCCTGGTCTACAAGAGCTAGTTCCAGGACAGGCTCCAAAACCAGGAGACTCCCTGGGGGAGACAGATTTAAATAATAAATAGAACTTAGCTAGTATGAAGAGCTTGCAAGTAATGCAGAATATGTGGAGAAGATTTAAATTGACCCTACTCTCTTAAGGGCTATAGCCCCATTCTTCAGTAAATGATCTCATTCTCACACTAATGCAAACAACCTTAAGCAAATTCCATGACTCACACCCAGAAATAAAGACAAGAAAGGATGGGGACTTTCCAGGAAGGATTCAGCAGAGGAAGCAAGGGAACAAAGAGAGCCTAATGGGAGGAAGAAAATACTTCAATTTATTATGTATATGCATAAAATTGAGAGAACTAGCTCTGCTCTGCATCAACTGCAGCACGCAGGAGAGCAGGCCCTGTACTCTACCTGGGCTGCATACTCAAGTTGACCCTGTTGTTGAGGACATAAGTTAGCCAGCTCTGAGGGTGTGAGAGCAACAGAGCTGACCCAGCTATCCCATCATATGCCTGCTACAGCGAATAGGGAGAGAGGGCCCTGAACCTTGTTTGGGCAAAACTGTAGAACTGGCCTTAGTGATATGGGTGAGGGGACCCAGATCTGAAGGCCAAAAAGCAGGGCAACTGATTATGCTACTTGTGCACAAGCAGGATAGCGGCAGTTAAACATTTGTCACTGGGCAGTTCAGCTCCTTGCTGTAGGCTGCATTGGGTAAGCTAGCTGAGGACATACTGGAGAGCTTATCTGTTTGTGGAGGATGAAGGAAAGGTAGCCAGCTGGCTAACCCAGTTACCATCCAGGTCCAGAACCAGGGCTAGAGTTGGCCTACGCCAAGATCCACCGAACTTATGGACTACTGGAGAATGTGAAGGAGATGAACCTAGAGATCCAAAACAGGAAGATCTCCATAACACAGAACAACAACAGGATATCCATGAGGAGCCCCAGTGAGAACCGATTATCTAGGTATAGCAGAAACCAGAGGCCTCAAGCCAGACAGACCCATGCCTTGTGGCAATGAACACTTACAAGTAAAAGTGAACAGACTAAAGGGTAACCTAACTACATGTCTCAACAGGCCACACTACAGCTTCCAAGACAAGATTCTCCTTTTGTTGTTTGTTTGCTTTTGGCTTTAGCTTGTATCTTTGTTTTGCTTGGTTTATGTTTTTTCTTTTAAATTTGGTTTTGTTTTGAGTGGAAGGTTGCATGGATTGAATGATTTCAAAATCTCCTGTGTTTTTAAATTTTTTTTTCAAAATAGATGTCTGAAGAAAACCAGAAAGAAAAAAAAAAAACTCGCAATAACAGCCAAGGCAACATGTCTCCACTAGAGCCCAGCAGTCCTACCACAGCAGCCCTGAATGTCCCAACATAGGTGAAGCACAGAAAAATACCTTAAAACCACCTTTATGAAGTTGATTGAAGCCCTTAAAGATAAAATGAATAAATACCTTCAAGAAAGCCACTATGTGGCCTGGGCTACATAGTGAATTCCAGGACAGCCTGGGCTACATAGTAGATTCCAGGCTAGCCTGGTCTACACAGTGAATTCCAGGCCAGTTTGGGTTACAAAATGAGATTCTGTCTCAAAAAATATGTCTCAGCCATTGTGCTGAGCAATCTTGTCATCCTGTCACCGAGTTGTCTACCCCATGCATCCCTCAGGGACCATTGACAGACTTTTCTGTTCCCCACCTTTGTCACTCTCCTGTGCTTTTTCTTGTTCAGAGGAATGTATAGTATTTCTGGGTACAAAGGCCCATCTAGTGTCCCCCAGTATTAGCTGACACAGATGACAGCATATGGTTTCAGAGTAGACTCCTTGAGTCCCTGACTCCGTCATCTCGAGAAAGTTGCTAATGCTGAGACCTATGATGTCTCACTTGTAAAACCAGGAACACAATGTTTCCCGAGAAGACGCAACATTTCT
>NC_022028.1:4720950-4737162 GCF_000317375.1 Microtus ochrogaster | reverse complement strand
CATTGTCTCAGAGTGTGGGTGTACCCCTCGCGGTCCTGAGTTCCTTGCTTGTGCTCCCCCTCCTTCTGCTCCTGATTTGGACCTTGAGATTTCTGTCTGGTGCTCCAATTTGGGTCTCTGTCTCTGTCTCCTTCCATCGCCTGATGAAGGTTAATATTCAGGGGGATGTTTTTGATATTGGGCAAAGAAGACCAGTCTACAAATCAGAATCCCTGAGAACCTAGACAACAATGAGGACCCTAAGAGAGACATACATGAATCTAATCTACATGGGAAGTAGAAAAAAACAAGATCTCATGTGTAAATTGGGAGCATGGGGACCATGGGAGAGGGTTGAAGGGGAGGGGAGAGGAAGGAAGGGAAGCAGAGAAAAATGTATAACTCGATAAAATCAATTTAGGAAAAAGAGAAAAAAAAAACATAAGCAAGGGGACAGGGAGATAAATGGTATCATAAGGCATGATGTGAAAACTCACAAGGACTCAATAAATGTTATATTTAAAGAAGAGAAAGCTTAGGGCGTGATTTTTCTTTGAAAATTAACCCAACATTTCACCATTTCTCAAATCTCCTAGTTTATTACTTTTTTTCCACATTGCAGATTCTTACTGATAGTTTATATTTTTCAGGAAACCATAGAAATCTAGACAGCGAATGTGCCACTGTATTAACAGAACCTCCCGAAATGCACCAACTAAGGACCAGACTCCCAAATCTGGAGCTTGTAAGGCATTTCAGATTGAATCCATAACAATATTCATTTCAATATGATTAATGTGTTATCCATTTTCCTTCTTAGTTGACCATTCAAGCTATTTGCTGTATTTACCTTATTCAAATCTATTTTTTCATATTGGTTTTCAAAAATATTATTGTTTATAGTTCTGTGTCTTTCACATATGTTTGCATTTATGTGGAGGGCAAAAAATGAACTCAGTGTTCCTGATTCTTGAGTAACAGGTGACTTTAAACTGCCCAATATGTGTGCTGAGAACTAGACTTGGCTCCTCTGGGAGAGTCACAAGTTCTTTAACCTCTGAACTCTCCCTAGCCCCCTCATACTATTTTATGATCCTCCTTAAAATCTGTTTGGTAGAGTTTCTTTTACTTTGATAAAATTGTTATTTCTATTTATTTTTTTGCATTTAATTCTTATTTATAAATATTCTTTACTATCTGATATTTTATAAAATTGATTATCTTGAAATCATTTTATATAAATTTATGAAAAAAATATACTTTTCCTTTGATGTCTTCATGAGTCAACTCTATTCCTGGTTTAACCTTATAGTTATTATAAACACTTAAGACTAAGTATTTGAGGGATAAGATAAAATTAATATATTCAGTGCATCATTGTTATGAAATTTATTTTTCTATCTTCCCATTAAATCTATTATTTCTACATACTTGTGGTAGGTAGTCCTTATAGTTGTATTTTATCAAAATATTCATTCTTCTATAGCAAATACAATTGTATTTATTGTAATTGTATTACATACAATTAACTATGATCTATAAAGCACAGTAGGAATTTATTAGGATGAGGGGTTTTTAGCATAATGTTAAGCACAAGGGTTAAGATAAGTGCTCAGAGAAAAAATATTGCACTCAAGACTGTAATATAGACTTCTCCAAGGAGAAGAGTAGCTTTGGTATATTTTAGCACATGCAAACTTTTTTCTCAGATTAATTGCTTATTCTTATATATTCCATCATGAATAGAATTATTAATTTTCAATACCTGCTTATATTAGTGCTTCTGTCACCATTTCTTCTTTTATTTTGTTAAAAATATGGCTAACTGCTCAGTAGTTCCACTAAAAACTAAGGACTGAAATTAAACGAAACATGAAATTAAACACTACATGTACTCATATATGTGAAAGGCTTAGTGGTTTTCCTCTTTTCAAAATTAGTTTTATAATCTTAGTTTTGTGTGTGTGTGAGAGAGTGTGTGCACATGTGTGAATACATTAGCAGACTCCCTTGAGACTGGTGTCACAGGTGTTTAATGACACCTGATGTAGAAAGAACTTGTAGTTTCTGATTCATCGTTCCAGCACAATTAAGTTTTTTTAACCAAATATAACACCATTTTACATTTAACATTGGGTTTCCCACTGTATGCTATGAATATGTTTTCTTGCCATTGGTTAATAAAGAAGCTGCTTTAGCCTATGACAGGACAGTATAAAGCTAGGCAGGAAAACTAAACTGAATGCAAGGAGAAAGAAGGTGGAGTCAGAGAGATACCATGTAGCTGTTGAAGGAGAAGGATACCAGAGCCTTACTGGTAACCGCAGCCTTGGGGTGATAACAAATTAATAAAAGTGGGTTAATTTAAGATGTAAGAGCTAGCGAACAATATGCCTGAGCCATCAGCCAAACAGAGTTGTGATTAATATAGTTTCAGTGTGATTATTTGGGTTTGGGTGCCTGGGAACAAAAGAGCACCCTCCACTTACAAAATGGAACCACATGACCTGTCACTCACTTGGTCCATGTGCTTGTAAGCCTGGCCCACTTGGGGTCAGGAGGAAACTAGCTGAGAGCACTGTAGTGCAGCTCAGCACTCCCCATCTGAGAAAGCGGTGGGATCGGGTCTGCTAGGCATGCACTGGCAGTAAGGAGAGCATGGGAGATTCCCGCTGCCATACACAGAGATATTTCTAAGCCACACAACTTGCTGCAGGGAAGATTTAGCTTTTACTCAGACATAAAAAAAGGTTTATGTGCTGAACGGTTCTTCCCAGAGTGGAGGTGGGAAAATGGCTCCCATCCAGCAGTCCCAGAGCTGGTGAGAAATGAACCTCCACCATATTGAAAGGCCAAGAGAATCAGAGTCAGCATCTAGGACTCCTGCGACCTACTGCTTACCATTTAACAATGCTCCTTGTGAGAACAGGATTTCAGATACACAATAGGACAGATTCAGATATAAAAGACCTCTAAACCAGACACAGTGTGCTTAAAAAATGTATTTAAGCTTGCTTGGGAGAGAGGGGCAAAGAGTATAGAAATATTATAACTGTATTTCTTGCTTAATGCCTATTTTGTTATATGTAATTTTACTATGTTAATGTTAAATCTTTTATTTAGACAGAAATGAGGAGATGACATGGGATTTCCCTCCGTATGCTATGAATATGTTTTATTATCATTAGTTAATAAAGAACCTGCTTTAGCCTATGGCAGGACAGAAAAGAGCTAGGTGGGAAAGCTATACTGAATGCAAGAAGAAAAGGTGGAGTCAGGGAGACATCATGTAGCTACTGAAGTAGAAGGATGCCTGAATCTTACTAGCAAGCCAAACCCTCATGACTATACAGAGATTAATAAAAATTGGTTTATTTAAGATGTAAGAGCTAGTTAGCAATATGACTGAGCCATTGGCCAAAGAATGTTGTAATTAATACAGTTTCTGTATGATTATTCAGGTCTGGGCAACCGGGAACAAAAGAGCAGTCTTTGCTTACATACATTAGTTCTAATAATATATAGGCATAATTCTATTTTTCCTTCCTTTACTCTCTTTTTTTAGTTCAGTTAAATGCCTTTTTATATTAGAATATGAGGTATTTGATGATTTATAAAATATCAGCTCTTTCTTGAATTGATACTTACTGTTCTCAGTCTCAAAATGCAAAATTTCCCATGGCTTGTTTTATTGAATAAGATCTAATCTTTATAAGTTTTGACCTTGCTTTCATTCACCAGACTGAAACTGATATAAGTTCTGGGATTCAAAAAGTTCTGCTGTTTATTGGCCAAAGACACATGGACTATGTGGTAAGGACTAGAGCTATGGGTACTGCCTCTAGTGCTGCTTCTATTCAAGCAGGCTTATTCAAATTGAAGGGCTGTTTTGATACTGAAATAACTTTTTCCAGAATACCTCTGCTTTTTATGTCCAGCTAACACCATAGCAAAGCAGGTGGGAATGTGCTGCAGTCAACAGCTGATCTCTTAGTGATCTCTCTTCTATTTCTACATTCTAAAACTTGGTCCAAGAAACATTCTTCTTTTCCTTCTGCTGAACACAACCGTGGTGGCAAAAAAGTAGGTCAGATCAAGTCTATAAATCCCACTCCTCATTTTATCAACACAAAAAATGTTGAAAACTTCAAATTCGATTGACTTTAATGACATTTAAAGGCCATGAGAGGCATTGCGTGCCAATGTTAAGTTTGCTAGAGTTTTATGTACAAGTTGAAGAATCATAACATCCAAAATCAAAATAAAATTTTCCCAGTTGAGCTTCTAGAATATGGACATGTAAAACTCTATCTTGAAGTAAAGAATGGGTCTTATCTAGAGTTAAGGATGAGATATGAAATACAGATTTGTTTTTTGATTGGTTCATTCAATACATAGGGCCATAAAATATTTGAATAATGTTTTTGAAGCTTTCTTGATTCTATTTACATGCATATTAGAAAGACTTCTCAGGTATTCCTATAAGTCCTTAAAGTCTTGTTTCATGATTATTCATTTAATATGAGGTACCCTAAGTTTCACATTTTAAGCCATCACTAGGGTAGCAGAAAACTTTCTTCTTTTGCTTTCTGTGACTTTATATGTGACATTATACTGGGCCTTCATGTAGTAATTGATATAATCAAGGAAAGTGATGGATTACATTCTGTCCCAAAAATCCAACCATCATAAATAAATCTTACTTAGCAAAGTCAAATGGAAGGCAATTCCCATCACCCACCTTCATTCAACAAGAATGCTGCATTCATTAGCTTAACTGGTTCCAAAGAATAGAATTATATTGACCTCAATAAATTTCAAAAGATTACATATTTATTTGTATATATTTTTAGAGCTTCTTGTGATATAAAATGATAAACTTTAGTCTGTTTTGAAGGTTAAATTATACATTTTAAAATTAGAAAGTCAAATATGTTTGGGAGCATAATCTGTAAATCAGACATTTGAGAAGTGAAGACTGAAGGCTAGCTTGTATTAGATTCACAGAAAAACTTTTATTCTGTTTCCAGGATTACATAAATAATATTGCAGTTGGTCAAAATAGCAACATTCAGAGAACCTTCTGTTACCAGTTATGCAAAAGTTAGATAGAAGTTTCTCTTAGGTTTGATTCTGTGGTAAACGTATTCCAACTATCTTGACACATAGAAACCTTTAAAACTATGGGCACTGCTTAAAAAATCTTTTTTTGCATGTTGAAATACTGATTCTTAAATGCTCCTATACCCAGCATGTCACAGAAGTCATGGCAAACTAAAGTATGTTCTCTTCATCTTTATAAACCTATGTTGGATCAGCCAAATGACCTCAACCTGAAGTTGCTGTGTGTGTGAATGAGCAAATGCTCCCTATTGCTTCTTACCTAATGCTGCACACACATATGATTGTACATTCTGTTTTTGTATTTATCTAAGTTCTAATGTTACAGAATTGATTTGCATTGAACACAAGCTGTAAGTAAATAAAATGTTTGGAAGAGAAAAGAAAACACAATTTAATGTTCTATCTCCTTTTGACTCACTCCCGCTATTACAAACTCTTGCCATTCTCCTCATCACAGATATTCTTCAAAGTCTCATTTGTATTTCTGATGGAATACTTAATTCACACTAGAAATTTTCTTTCTCCTTGAACACTCCTTATTTGTCACCCACATTACAGATTTCAAGTAAATATGTGGTTGTATTAAATGACTGATTACAAGATGCTCGTTCACAAGACCATTAACACTTTGCTTTGAAGGTTCTCACTAGATAATTTCCACGTTTGTTTATTCAAGTACAGTCTTCTCAAAAGTGTATTTGACACATGAGAAATACTGAGAATATGCTCTCAGATTTCTTGCAGATCCTTATAATTTCCCTTCTGCAGACCACATGTATGACGACTTGACTGAACATAGATCTACGGGGCTAGTCTTTTCCCCCCTCAGTAATCTATTTCACTTACCTTTTCAAGTTGGCTGTCTTTTTAACTATCTGTGAAAATTTGAAATTTTTATCCCAACTCCACTTATGCATCATGGCATTTGGACTTCTGTGTATCAGTTTTCTTTAGATTTCACACTTATGTATTTCCTATGGAAGACAGTCTTAGTCTTCTCAGCCTGTTTAATTTGGACTAACTCACTTGTGTTACTCTAAGTTATAAATCAAAAAGATGAAGACAACATGTTCTCCAGTTTGATACACTATTATGCTTATGTAAATCTCTGTGTTAAACATCTCACAATCTCCTAGCCTATAAGGTTTCTGGAAAGAGCCATCCTATTTATTCAAATTTCAATAGTCATATATGCATTAAAGAAATTAGCAGTCACATCTGGGTTATCATCAATAATTCTACATACACACACACACACACACACACACAAATGGTAAAACCTCATTGAACTAATTTGTTTATTCATTCCTTTATACCCTTCATCAAATCTCCATTCAATTGCTTTGAACCCAGGAGAACAGATCTTGCATATGCATAATAGAATAAAAAAGAAAGAAAAAGAGAAATAAATGTACTAAAATTAGCAGCTATGGAGGTCTACAGTTGCTGTTCTTTGCCTTGGCTAAGGCAAGTGCTCCACACTGTTGTGCACATTCAGCGAAGGTTTTCTGTGCTCCTATCTGGAATCAGACTCACATATAACCCTGAGGTGAGGTATGTGTTCCAAATTTCTTAGGCATTCTTCAAGCTAATCAAGTTTACAATGATGGTTAACTATCATAGCCTCTCTTCTGTTTTTATGTCTGTTTTATAAAAACAGTTTCCACATGAGAGAAAATGTGATGCTTTTCTATTGAGTTCAGCATATTTTGCATAATAACACTCTATTTTCATGCAAATGGCAGGATTTCATTCTTATTCTAATTGATTAATACTAAATCATATGTATGTATATGCCACTCTAATGAGTTCTTTGTTACACGTATTATATATTTCACCAACAGAATGTCCATTCTTTATTGATAAAAAATGCTGCTACTAACTCCTTTGTCCTTTTGTTCATTCTCTCTGCTTCCTTCTCAAGATAGTCTGTTAACTCCAAAATCTAAGTTATATATAGTCTGATGCTTTTAATTAACTTTTACCATTTTACTTTTCTTCACATGTATATGAGCTTTATGTGATAGTACCTAGAAGGGCAAGAAAAGAACATGTTGGTTCTACTAAAGAAATCTCAGCAGTCATTAGCCACCCAACACATGGGTCCTGGGAACTGGACTCAGGTCCTCAGCAAGAAGGCAAATACACTTAAACACTAAACCAGCTCTTCAGTCTTTCTTTTACCTCACTTTCTGTTGATTATTTTTCAAATTTTCTTGATTCTTAAACTCTTTATAGACATTGTAGATGAAAGATAACGAGAATATAAATTTTATTACTTATCAACCAGACAGTGGTGGTGTATGCCTTTAATCCTAGCATTTGGGAAGCAAAAACAAATGGATCTGTGTGAGTTCAAGGCAAGCCTGGTCTACAAGAGTTAGTTACAGGACAGGCTTGAAAGATACAGAGAAACCCTGTCTCAAAAAAAACCAAAAAGAGAAAATTATTGCTTATCTAGACATGACAGGGAAAGCTGCATCCATGATATCTCAACAATATGGCCACCTAAACAAGTCCTGCCTAAGGGTAACTGTTTTGGCAAAAGTAAAATGGCACCATTCCCCGAGTGGCTACAGTGGGCAGTAGGGCACGTGAGGCTGTGCGGTAAAATGCTGTGGTTCCGTGAGTGGCCCATGGACCACGAGCACCAGCGTGTCCCAGACAGGGAGCCGTGTGTCAGGTAAGAGACAGAGACAGGTCATGCAGAGAAGGTGGGTATTTATTTAGTGGGTTATGGAAGGGAAGGGGAAAGGGAAGAAGAGGAGAAGGGGGAAAAACAGAGAAAGAGAGAGAGAAACAGAGAGGGGGGGAGAAGTGGGAAGAAAGGAGAGAGGCAGAAGCTGCTCATTCAGGAGAGAGACAGAAAGGAAGGAGCTCAGACTGGAAGTGGAAGGAAGATCTGCTTGCCTCAGTGGATGGGGGGAGGGAGTAGGCAGGGTTTGTCTCTTAAAGGGACAGGACAGACCATTACATTTCCATCTCTTTTCTTATAATAAAAAGGCAGGAGGTTAAGCACAACAGGTTAAAGAAATTGGCACAGAAGATTCTCAAGACTGCTTTCTGTTTTTCTGTGGGTGTCATCTCAGGAGGGAACTTGAAAAAGCTAGGTGCTGGTCACATCCTGGGGTAGATGGTCTCTTTGTGCTGTCTAGTGTTTGTGATATGGAAATGTCTGAAGCCTCATATACCTGTTTAAGGTATTGGCAAAACAGAGGACAAAGTTAAGTTTAGAAAAAAAATTAGACCAGGAAATTGAGACGGGTGTATCTGACCTGCTTAAGATGAAGCTGTCATTTCAGCACCCTGGAACTCACAAGAATTTTGAGGGTTTGTGAAAACATAAGTTTTAAACAGTAGCATATTTATATCAGAATGTACCAGATATTTTTGCATAATGAAAAGAATTTTTTAAACTATGAAAGGCAGCATGAGAGAGGAATTTGACAGCATGCACCTGTCCTCACACCTTTATAACTTGTCTTAATAACTTGTATTTGTATTTAGCTAAAATTCGTTTGGTGAGGTTGTCCTTTTAAACTGACAAAATCTCTCAGCTGTCAAATTGCATAACAGATCTTTGAGAAGGATAAAATTTTACTTGAGTTATTGATTAAAAATGACAGAGAACTTGGTTGGCACCTAGAGCTACTCCTTAGAGTCCTTCATGGTTGCTAAAGATCGCATTTCACTTTTCCTGTTTAGCGCAGGGCCTGCCTGTAGGCCAAGAAATCTATAGGAAGACAAGCCTACCTTGACCTGAGAAGTTAGGCTGTTGATTTCAGCAATTCTGTCCAGTGTCTGGAGATCTTCAGTTTATATGAAAGGCAGTTTTGCTAAGTGGTCCACACTTGGGAGTTGAAGAAAATCACAGCTGGATGTTGTTTTGTGCCCATTTGTCTTCTGTCTTCTTTGGAGGAAGTAGAGTGCTGCTAGGAGCCAACCTGTCTCTTTTTGTTATCAAAAGTTTTTTTAATAATTAAATATTTAAATGCCAAATAAGCAGGAAGCAGTCTTGAGAATCTTCTGTCCCAATTTCTTTAACCTGTTGTGCCTAACCTCCTGCCTTTTGATTATTGGGGGGTATTCACAGTGACTGTCAAGGGGTCTTGGTCCATCAAGCCACATTAGTCTAAAAGGATTCCAAGGGTTCTCATCCTCTGTAGAAACAAAAGAAGAGCCTCTTTTCTAGCCCTTAAACCTACTTTTTTTTTTTGAAGCCTAAAACTAATAAGCTCAAATTTGCCTGGATATTTAATTGTCTATGGATAAATTATGGATCCCAGAAAAATGTTTCAAACATACAAACTTTATTAAACAAAATCCCTCTGGAAGAGTAAAGTTTCACATAGTCTCTCTCTACTCTCTGTTTCTTCTCAGTAGACTCACATAGTTGTGTGCTATTAGCATTATACTTAAGGCTATTGGTACTTCTAACTCAGATGCTCACCCATGTAAAGCCGAAATGACAGAACTTTTAAATCTATAGAAACTTCCTGTTCTCCACTCAAGCAGAGACATGGCTAATTTTTTTCCTTCGTTGGAAAATTGTGTTAGCCGCATTTTCCCATCTTAATACTCCCAGGTTGTTCTGGATTCTCAGCTATTTCATAGCCGAGTGGTTTAAGCTTTTTCAGCAGATGGAATGTCCAATCCATCAAGTCATGCTTGTTAATACAGAGGGAAATCACTTCAGCTGGGTTTCTAGCCTTGTGATGGGCTCTGCAGTGTTTCACATTTTATTTCTTTTAACATACGTTTGCACCAAAGTTAGCATTTGACTGGAAACATATGACAGTCCATTTTCCTGCAAGATTGGCTAATATTGAAAATGAGAACGGGGACAATTGCTCTTAGAACTGATACCTAACCCGGCAATTTATGATAAAGGCACTCCCATTGAGAAAGGATGATCATAAACTTCTGTGCGTAATTAAAGTTTTTCTTTTGAAGGAACTAGGGTTCTATGCTATGTTCCCTCCTATGGGTTTTAGAAATGTCTTCTCTGATTTGAGCTCAATTATATAACCTGTCCTTGGAATGACTTTTCAATTTTCTGTATGACATCATTCCTTAATTTTGCAAATGCATACACTGCCTGTTCTCTGAGAGCATTGTTTCCCCCAATATTGCTAAAATGATTTCAGACTTTTGAGACACAGTGATCTTGTTCTCATATATTATAGCACTTGCAGTGTTCTTAACATTATACTTGAGAGATATTATAGTTTTTGTTTTTTTTTTGGAAAAGAAATACTTTAGACCGGCATTAAAATTATCATGTAAGTGTAGCTGTCCACTTTGATGGAAATTAATTCATGTAAAAAAATGATTAAGCTTGGAGCCATTTACCTTATGAGCCTGTACATTACAAGGTCATTGCTAAGGGCTTTGAAGTACATATTTTCCTGTTCTTAACTTAGGGTTAGTGTCAAAATCAAATCTTTTAGTTGTAGTTTATAAACCTTTGAAAACCTTCTCCCCACATAAGCATGATCCTTATGTAAATAATCACAGGAAGGACGTAATAGGTACGTCCTTGCTCAGTGTCTTGAAATAAGTAGTTAGTTCAGAATTGGCAGTGAGAATTTATCATAGAATTATATATAATAAACAGCCTCAAGGAATGAGACATCAAACCTTTAAGGTAAGATGAGTGGTCTGTGGAACCACAAAATGAGGCGAAGAGGCTGCATAGCTGGGAAGGTCCCCCGAATTTCACAGCTGATCTCAATGGAAAAGCAGCAGCTACAGTTGCAGCACAATTGCTCTACCTGGTACCACTTGTGCTAGGAACTGGAAGCTCACACGTCACTGTAACAGCCTCAGAGAGCTCAATGTTTCTGAGGCCAATTCAACAGGATTGTACTCAGAGGCATCTGATGGTTCACACTCAGCTCTGAATCAAAGCCTCATAGCCATGTCTGTGGGTGTGGCTTGATTAATTCAAACCTGTGCAGGCAGCTACTAAGAAAGAAGTGCTTCTGGCACCGATTGAGGGAAAGCATCAATAAGTGACCTGGGAAATTCCCCCAAACAGGGAGTATGGTTTCAAGGGTATAGGGAGCTGAAAGCAGCCATGGATTTATGTGGAATCACTCAGGAAAGAAATGGATAGCATGACTGTTTTCCTTGTTTATTTATAGCAATTCACTCCTTCTGTTATTTCTTTTTAAAAGGATGTGATGCTACTTGTTTAAGTAAAGCATAGTATAGAAGAATGTGTGGGGGTGGATCTGATTAAAACAGAGAGATCGAGAATAGAGTTGTGACCTATGAGGAATCCAATGCAATAAAATGTGTTTTACATAGAGAAGAAGCTTTAGAGCCCTCCATATTCCCTACAAGCAGAGGCTCACCCTGGAAACTGGAAGATAAGAGAGACATTTCAGATGTACTTCCATTTATATTTGTTCTTTCTTTACTCCAATAAAGAAACCTTAGCTAGGACTCAGCACTAGGGGATACGGAGCCTAAAGTGGCCATTTCCTGTAACCAGGCAAGACTTCCTTCCAGTGGAGGGAATAGGACACGAAACCAGTCACAAACCTTTGACCCACAATTTGTTCAACCTACAAGACGTGCTGGCATAAAGATGGTGCAAAAATTGTAGGCGTGACCAGCTAATGACTAGACCAGCAGGAAATCCATACCTTGAGATGGAGTTCTCAGTCTGAGGGCCATGACCCAGAGGCAGGATAGCCCAGAGACCTAGGACAGAACCAAACCTGAATGGCAAAAAGAAAAAGAAAAACATCAATGAAATAACTCCTAATGCTATTCTTATATACTCATAGATAGGTGCTTAGGCCAACTGTGAGCAGACTTCACCCCGCAGGAGATGGAAACAAATGCAGAGACCCCCATAGCCAAACATTTGGCAGAGCTTGGAGAAACCTACAAAAGAGGGGAGGAAGGATTTCAGGAACTAAATCAAAACAAAACAAAAACAAAAAACCACAGAACCAACTAACCTGGGCGCCTACGGGCTCTCAGAAACTGAACTGACGACCATGAGTCTGTATGGAAATGACCTAGACCCTCTATATATGTTTTACAGCTGTGTAGCTTGGTCTTCTTAGAAACTCCTAAAAGTGAGAGCAGAGGCTTTGAGACCCATTCCTTCTACTGGATTGCTTCATCCAACCTTAATAGAAGAAGAGGAGTCTAGTCCTACTGCAACTTGATGCACCATGACTGGCTAATACCCAAGGAAGGGCCTCCTATATCTGAAGAGAAATGGTGGAGGAGGAGTGGATGGGGTGGGGTAAACTGGAGAGAAGGGAGGGAAGAAATATGGATTAGGATGTAAAAACAAATAAACAACAATAAAAGGAAAAGCAAAGAAAATTTAAAAAGAAACCCTGCATTTTCATTAGAAGCTAGAAGGTCAAATCATTAACCTTAGGAATTCAGAAATGTAACTGCGCCTTAGTGTTCATCTGTCATTCCTGCTGCTCAGGAAGCTGGGACAGGAGGACTCCTTGAGCCTATGCAAGGCCCTCCTGATCAACATAGGGAAATGCTAAGAAAAAAATCAGAAGGAGTAAAAGGAAGTACCCACAGGAAAATTAGATGAGTATCTTCTCAATGGATTGAACAGTCATATCTCAGATGCGCTTGGTGGAAGGTAAAAAATAAATTGTGACTTTGCTGTTTTTCCATTCTTTCTTAAGATTACTTTTCTTTATTCTTGAAAACTTTTATACACGTATACAACAAAGCAGGGTCTTATGAAAAATCCATTTTTCTCCTCCAGTCTTCCTGATCCCCCTAACATGTCTTAATGACAAGTTGTGCTCGGAAACCGGTAGAGTTCATTCTAGCAGCTCCCTGCTAGTGTCTGTAACAGAAAGTATCTAGACTCCAAGGAGAGTTCTGGACCCATACATGACCATCTCCTAGAGTGTCCTGTACTCAGGTTGGCTGTAAAGAGCATGAACATTCACAGAAGGTGGGCCGGCATCAAGGACCCCTGTGAGCTGCAATCACAAGACATTGTGGGCTATCCAACACAAGTGCTGGGAGCAGAACTCAGGTCCTGTGGAGGCATGAGAAAAACGAACTCCTGAACCATCCCTCCAGCCTCTACTTATCTTATTTTAAATGCGATTTGTATGCCATTTATTCATTCTGCAACATATCTTCATCTACACATCATCATACTTATAAGGCTTTTTAACTTTACTCTTTCTTGAGTGTCTGATAGCCAAACATGTCCAAGTGAGAGCTCAGCATCATTTGCCTTCCTGCATCTAGTAAATACCTAAATACCTACACCATATATAAAGGGTTGTAAGTCAGAGGTGTGTCAGTTGCTTTTCATTATTGTTCCTTACAAACCCCATTTTCACAGTAGACATTTGGTTAGCTGAACTTCATGGGAAAAATAAAAGCTTCATTTAAACGGTTTATGACCAAGCTAGAGACAGTCATGAGCTTAGATTAAAAATCAGACTGATTAACAGCCTTTACCTCCTCTCTAGGCCATTACATGTGTATAGATCATTTTGATATGGCCATCACGGCATGAATCAAAACTGAAGGCTGCAAAAAATATTGCTGTGAGAGACTAAGGTGTCCATTTGTCTCATTATAGGTTTCTTCACTATAGTATACTATTAATAGTTTTTATATTATCGATTTGTCAGCTAATCTTCTCTCTCATATATCATCTATCCATCTATCATCTATCTATCTATCTATCTATCTATCTATCTATCTATCTATCGTCTGTCTATCTATCTATCTATCTATCATCTATCTATCTATCTTTCCATCCATCCGTCTGTCTATCTATCTGTCTATTGATCTCTCCCACTCTACCGCCCTTCTGTATCCCTCTCCAACTCTTTCTCCCTCTTTCTTTTCCTCTGCTACTTTGTGTATGTGGGTTGGGGGAATGTTTGCTTTTCATTCTTTTGGGGTGTGTTCAGCAGGGGCTTCAGACATACATCACAGCAGCACAGTGTTTCCATAACTAAAAATTATAGCTCTAATACACTGCTTTACATTCTGCTCGGAACTGTTTGTTTTCTCTTCTTTTTCACATTGAAAAGTACAGAAATACTGACTTGATTCATAAAACATAATGTGTATATATAAATTCTTTATTGCAAAGTAAGGAAAGAAAAAGACCTTGGAAATCAGAAAGTCATATACCTGTCCTTCCACAGAACCAACTAACCTAAGAATGAAGTTGTGTATCATGTCTCAGGCGTCTGATGAATAAAGAAGGATGGATCGAATGCAGTAGTGAAACAGACAATTGGGAAATTTGTGCTAAGACTGACATTGGGAGCAACCAGCCTCCACCCTGAATCCAAGAAGACTACACCTTGCCTAATTCTTCATCACTGGGAGAAATTTTCAAGCATATTTCCAGAGAAAACTGAGGAAGATGATGAAACTCGAGAGCCTTCTAGCATCGTTCTACTAATGCTCCTCTTGTACCAGCATTTCATTGAAAATGCTCTGAAATCTTCCCTTTGGATTCTACTAGAAATTCAAAACAGTCTTAAGGCCTACCCAGAAGTCGAAAAGGAAAAAGGGGACATACACTCATTTACTGACATGCTATCATAACTGAAGATATATTTGGTGTCTTGGTTACTTGGAGTCTTATCTGTTAGCCCACTTTGATAGAATAGACTAATAATACTCTTTGGAAGACACATCTAAGCCTAATCCATGCTAAATGCTTCCTGATTGTACAGTATGGTGTATGCTATTTTCCTTCTTTGTGTTGTAACTTTTTCTTCATCATATATGGCTAATAGCGGTTCCTATCATGAAGGCTCAATGTGAGATTTTGATGCTAAATATATGAGAAAAACCAAAAACGCTTAGACCTCAAATGTTCCCAGAAATGAAATAAAAAACATTAATCTTTTCTCATGCCATGAAAAACCATTCAATTTTCAATGATTTCTTCACCCTATCTAATTTATTTCTGAATCCATTGCCATTTTTTTTTCAGGCTTTTCTTCCTCAGGAGATTAATGGTGTCTGACAAATTCTGTCAGAACAAAAGTGAAAGTGTCCTTTGCCTATTTGCAGAAATCACTAATGTGTTGAGACCCAATGTCATCTGTGTAAACAAAAGTTTGAATACTCAAGAGTGAATGTATTTTTAATGGGCCCTAAGAATAATGATGACTGATCTCAAAATAACTCAATACACCAGGAGGGGAAAGAAGAAGTCTCCGCTCTCTCTTTCTCATTTGTTTAGTTCAGTTTTAAGCTCATATTTACATGGTGCTTAAAGGCAAAATGTTAAATACCATGTAGGTGAGGAGTACGCCATAGGCATTCGAAATGCTCACTTCATGTCAATTTTGGTGTCACAGTGGCACAGATATAAGCTGTGTAATGACCCAGTAATCACACAGATAACTGCTTTCACTCGTTTATTTTTTCTGTATTTTTGAAAACTAATGTTCAGTGCAGAAAGCGAGGGACTTTGGAGCGCTCAGCACCAAATCTAATGTCTGTGTCACATCCCCCTCCCCTGCAAGCCTCTGGAATCCATGCAGAAAAGGAGGCAGAAAGATTGCAAGAGCCAAAGGTGTTGTTGGGTAAATTCAAGAAAATATTTTCTTTCATATACAAAAGTGTAATACACATACCAGCTCACAGATACTCTCATCACAAACAAGACCAATCTGGGAAAGTATAATACACATACCATCCCAAGGGACTGGCATCGCATGCAAGACCTACCTGGGTTCATGCCAGACAAAATTTCAGCACGGAGAAGTGGAAGTGAACACCAGTAACCAAGAAACTAATTATAATTGGTAGTTGCTGGAAGAGAAAAAGCCAGTTATCATCAATGAAATGACACTGGGTATGTCAACCACATTACAGGCCAGTCCACATGTTCAGGGGTGTTGACAAACACAAAGCAAATAGCATGATGATTTTGCTTGATTTTTCTTTTTGTTTGTGTGTGTGTTTTTATTTGGGTGGGGGGGTTCCCCTGGGGGTTGTTTGGTTTTGTGTGTGTGTGTATACTTTCTTTTTTGTTTGCTTGTGTTTGTTTTTGTTTTTGTGTTGGTTTGGCTTTTTTTTTTTTTAAGAGAGAGAAAGAACATGAAGTTGGATGGC
>NC_022028.1:4691511-4719350 GCF_000317375.1 Microtus ochrogaster | reverse complement strand
TGAGGATAGGGAACCTGAAATGACCCTATCCTATAGCAATACTGATGAATATCTTGCATATCATCATAATTTTTAAATTAAAAACACTATAGGACTTTTTTAAAATACAGAATGGATAATCCAATAACACAATGAAAGTTAAAGTGTACAAATGAAGTCTTGAGGCAGCACACTCAAGACCTGCACAAGCTAAAACCAGTCAGTCCCAACATGGAAAGGAGAGGTGCACATGAATCATTCAAATATATGGGCCTGTGGGGGCCATTCTTATTCAAACCACCACATTGGTGTCCTTTCTCTTTTAAATATTTGACAGGATTATTTTCATCCTCCAGGTGAATGCTAAGAACATCTTCTTTGACTCCTTTTCCTCAAATCTCCACCCCTCACAGATCCTCCTAAGTGTCTTTGTGCATAGACAGATTTGTAAGACAATGGCCCTTTCAGGAACCTCAAAGAGAAGCTATGACATTGGTTTCAAGCAAGTCCTTTCATGAATAAGCTTATGTAATCTTCCAGGTTTTTATAAGTGAAAAAATCATTAACATTAATTGACAGGCTTTAGGTAATTGGAGCATTACCCAAAGTCATAACTGTATGTCACCATTGTCTACTATTAGAGTAACTTTCTACTAAGAAGGACAAGAAACAGTGCATCAGCCACAAAGACATCTAGTCACTGTTCCTGTGGCCTAGAATAGAAGTTGAATTGATTTGGGTACAAAGAATACACATTACTATCTAATAAGAAGAAATAAAAGATTGAAACTGATAAAGATAATTTAAAACTTGATGATACTTTAGGGATTTTTTTATTTCTAATAAAATGATTTTTCCCTGCCTACTACATATAAAATGGGGTATTTAAATGTTACCAGTTACAAAGGACAAGATTTCAACAGCAAAGCTGAAGAAAATAGAGATATTAAGATAAGTTTTGATGAAAAGGTAAACAGACTTACCTTAATACTAGTTGAGATCAAATATCTTATGAGCCCAAAGCATAAACATTAACTAAGTCATTTATTATTGCCATGCAAAAAGAAATCAGGAATAACCAAATTAAAGGCCAAATTTTCCTGTGTTTGATAAAAAGTTAACATCTTATGTGTTATTCATTTACTAGTCTCAAACTAATCATTTTAAGATATGCTTCAGTTTTGATTAAAAGCCCTTGAGGGATGATTAGGAGAGAATATCTATAACATACAATTAATACATTTTGCACTCTGCAAATAGACCTGGGAAGATCAGCAGTGAGCCATGTATAGCTCTGTGTCTTGCTGTACTTTATTTGTGTTTGGCTAAAAATGGAATGAATAAAATTCACTGTCTTGTGCACACTGCATAAAAGAATGTTTAATATTCTCAGAGCATCACATGGTTGCACAGGGGTAGGAAATATTCCAGTATAAAAAAATATCTTGAGTCTCTGGCATGTGAATGACAAAGGGAAAACTGTTTCCTCTTCCAAAGGGAAAAATCATAGAATTTAAAATTTAGAATGTCACTAGAGCAATCTTCCTGTCATAAAGTGTCTAAGACTTTACATTTCACAAAAGGGACCTTTTAGAAATCACTCCTCATGTAGTGATATCTCAAAACCCAGATCCATTATATACAGATAAGACTAGACATTGTGGGGTCTGCTGTGAGCTTTTTCTCTTTGATAAGATGTAGGACCTATTTCCCACAGCATCCACAGGCAGAAATGTAAGTTAAGTACATAGGTCCATATACCATGTTCCCTAGGTTCTCATTCTGTTTCTCACATTCATAACATATAGGATGTCCTTCAGTATGCTATGACTATGTGTTTCTTCTCTTATAGGTTGATGAATAAAGCTGTTTCAGCCAATTGCCAGGCAGAATATGCCTAGATGGAAAGTCCAAACAAAGATACAGAGAGAAGGAAGGCAAAGTCGGGGACAAACCATGTAGCTGCCCAAACAGAGATGACAAGAGCAGTCTAAGGAGAAAGATGCCAGAACAGAGGCAACGCCACAACCAAGTGGCAATACACAGATCAGTATAAATGGGTTAATTTATAAGAGACAGAGCTAGCCAGTGGGAAGCCTAAGGCATTGGCCAAACAATTGTAACTGATACGCCTCAGAGTGGTTATTTCATAAGAGACTGCTGGTCCAGAGGGACCACAGGGCAGAGAAAAATCACCATCTACAACTAGGTATGTCAGTCTCCATCCATGCGTATGTGAAATGGAAATATTAATGTATTTACTGAGGACTAAAACAGAATATTCAACAATATTAAACAAATGTTTTTTTTTATAAAAGTTAAACATTACCTCCTCTTCATCAGCAAGATTCTTGTCACAATTTTAACATTTTCTTTTATTTATCCCTTATGCTGTCTGTCATCTCTCACCCTCAAGTCAGGTGTCATTAACTCCCTTATCTCATTGCACATGACAGGTACCCAGTAAAGCATTTAAACAAATACAGAAGCATTTGTGTTTAAGCTTCTGAAAGTTTTATTTATATTTATTTTTATTGACGTGTGTGGCTACTGCTCTGAATGTGTGCCAGGTGTGTGCATGTGCCATAGAGTCTGGAAGAGTGGGTTCCCCCTAAAGCTGCAGTCTCAGGTGGCTGTGATTGGGATCCATTCTTTGTGAGTTCTGCTTACTGAACCCCACCCCTGCACAAAGGAAGCAGGCTCTTCTCCCCGATGAGCCATCTCTTCGGCCTCTCATTTATTTTTGAAAATAGCATGATGGTGTGGTGAGAGAGGCACCTGAGTCCAACACCCCGGACACTCATTGTCGAAGGAGAATGACAGCACCACTACTTGTCCTCTGACGTCCCCATGCGCGTTGTGGCATGCAGGTATACACACATACACACATACAAAGTACATAACTGTAGAAAAGGGACTTTTAGAAACAATGACTTTGGGAATGCTATTCTGTCATCATTAAAAGTAAAGAGAAATGGCTTTTTACCATGAAGAGGGAATTTAACTGTAAAGAGAACTGGAAACTGTTTTAAGAAATATAGCTTAAATCAATAATGAGATAAACACCAACTTAAAATGCTAAGAGCTAAGTCAAGCAGGTTATAAAGCACAGGGAATATATGCTACCATTTCTATGGACTCAATTTAAAATGAGGCAGAAATTTTTTTTTCCTTAATTTTGTACTAGTTTATAAATTCAGGAAAAAGGAGTTGAAGTAAAGCAAATCCTTTTACACTGATGAGTTTGTACATGAAGAATAATGCATTATTTTCTGAAACAAAAGTAAAGCTAATCAATCACTGGCTTTAATTTGCTTTAAACGATAAACGCCACACATCTCTGGGCAGAGGTCGGGAGGAACACTATGACTGGTAGGAAATGTGAATGTATTATCTTTTTAAGTAAGGCATTTGGGATCAACTGAAGAGGAAGGCTGTGGAATTGTCTTGATGCTTGTACAGCAAGCTCTTCTTTTATCGTTTCATGCCTCTCCATTTTCCCTAAAACCTCTCTTTTACACCCAGCAGTCAGGAAATCTCGTTGACTTTTGTATACAAATGCATCCTATCTATAACATCCCTGGTTCACCCTAAGATCTCCAACCCTACAAGAGCAGCACAGTCCTCTATATGTTTCCACAATGCAAACCAGACCTTAACTTTTTCCTCAGAAATATTACCAAGCTATCCGTCTATTTTGTGAATCCCAAGATATTGCAATGGACAAGCCACAATACACCAATGCAAGTAGCTGCACACACCTCTATCCATTTTGGCTTCAATGTTCAGTGCTCCTCAGATGGATCAAACACGGTCCCCTCTAGGTCTCTAAGGGTCTCTTTCATTTTTCTGAAGGGTACTTTCCTGGTGTATCTCATGTCTAGTTATGACCAGTCCTGTATTTCTCTACTCAATACAATCTTTCCCATAGGGCTTCCATGATCATTATAGACCTTTCAACTGTGCAACAATTTCTTTATGGCTTTGAGTAACACAGAATAATTTATTGTTTGTCCATGAGGTGAACTGTGCTTTATGCTCTGTTCTCTGGATCACAGAAGGCATTCAATAAATATATTTGGAATGTGGCAATATTGTGATGGTGTGTTCATTTCATGATGATTTGAGAGAGTGATGAAATTGATGATTTAGTCCTTAGTCCTTTTCCTCCATTTGTTGACATATGAAAGCAGGCCCCAGATCTTGAATTGATGTTTATCTAGGGCATAGAGGCCAACATCATTAAGGCCAAGTTAGAAAGTGGAGGGGCAGGTATGGGAAGAGAGAGAGAAACAGTAGATATACGTATCAGATCCAGGACTGCCAATAAAACACAGGATTCCCAGTTATGAGTGAATTTGAGACAACATTAATTACACTTAACTATAAAAACAGAAGAAAAGAAGCCATTGGGAAAAATTAATTGGCTCTTTTTTTCTGTTCCTTTTTTTTGTTTTGTCTTATTCTTATTTCTTTATTTTAGTATTATCATTATTATTATTATGTTGATATTTTAAATGCCTGTTAGCTTTCTAACAAGGAAGAGAAAGAAAAGGTATGGGTTTGCATGGGAGGGGAAGTGGAGAGTATCTGGGAGAAGCTGAGGGAGGAAAACCATAACCAGAATATATTGTATGGGGAAAAAATCCTATTTTCAATAAAATAAAAATAGAAGAAAATATGAGAAGAAAAAACTGAAAAATATAGACTTAACTACAGTACACCTTATATCTATTTTATATAATATCATTCAATCTCTAGAAAATCACTGTGATCAAATTCTCATTGACAGAATCAGTGAGTAATTTGGTTATCATTTTAATAATAATATCTATAAAATTAAAACAAGTAAGAAATTAAACTTAAAAATGAAACTAAAAAAAGTCAGGCATTGGTGGTGCATGCCTTTAATCCCAGCACTCAGGAGGCAGAGACAGATGGATCTCTGTGAGTTCAGGGCCAACCTGGTCTACAACAGCTAGTTCCAGGACAGGCTCCAAAAAACTGCTTAAAACCCTAACTCGAAAAACCAAAAAAAAAAAAAAAAAAAAAGAAATTAATAAATTACTATGAAAATAGAGTAGTTAAAGAAATCTTTACAATTGTAGTTGTTATTGCTAAAAAGCTTATTTACCTTTTGTCTTTGACTTATTTTTTTTCTGCGTGCATAAGACTTATATCTCTAAAACATATCTTAAAAAATACCCAGACTATAATGTCTGTTCTAATGATAAATGAAGTTAATAATGTATGAAGTCACTATTCTGCTTCATTTGGGGTGAAAATAGGTTTTGTTTTTTCCTAAATTTATTTGAATAGTCATATAAGAACATAAAAATTGTACATAACAATGAAGAATCATGTGACATTTCAGTCCATCTTTCTTGCATAATTCAAAGATCAAAATGTACATGTTTTTATCTCAGATGTTTCTTTGAGAAGAATGTACAAAGAGCTTTATTTAAGTTTTCTGTACTGTTTAGGACATCCTTGCTGTGTACAGTTTTCAATAACATGTGATGGCTGTCTTCTTCTGCTAGTTAGAGCTTTGCGATTAATTTTGCATTGACTGATCCCGACAAGCATAGGAAAGCAGGAATCCTCACGTAAATCAGTCAGTAGAGGTTTAAGCTCTTGTAGTCTTAGACCCTTGGTCCCACTTAAATCTTTTCCTGTGTTACATTCACATGCATACAATGCATGAGTTTCTTTACCAATGCCCTAAATGCTTAGTTATTTCTAGATTTGTATTACTAGACTTAACTATTTTTCTCTGCTGCAGCTTACATTATCCATCTGGCTGTCTATGGAAACACCTATTTTATTTAATGATTTTATTTAAATATCATCTGAGACAAATGGCTCCTCACATATACTGTTTATGGATGCTGAATCCTCTGTAAACTGAGAATTCTTGCCTTTCTACTCTTATTGGGACCAATAAAAGTTTCTAAAAGAATATATATCAGGATAGAAATGGATGCATTGGATTTCCTAACCCAAATCCTATCTCATTCTCAACTAAAGTCTGGCAGGAAGTAGAGTTTCAATCCTTCCCCTCAAGGACTGTGGCACCTCTGCCGTTGTGTTGTCTGACTGCCTTATTTATCCCTGTGCTGGTTCCTTTTCCTCTGGATTCACCTTTGTACCAACTTTTATGACATTATTTTATGAAGACACGTGTCAGCAGATGAGAGCATTCTGCTCCTGCAGGGCACCTGAGTTTGATTCCCAACACCCACATCTGGTGGCTCACAACCTACTCAATGGGATTTAGGGGCTGCAACACCATTTTCTGGCCACCATGGACAGCTACACTCAAGTGCTAACCCACACAGAAATACAGATGTCTACACACAATTAAACATAGAACAAAATATTTTTTAAAACTCTTTCTATATATGTTCTATTTTGTATTCCAGTTGTTTCATAAAGGGAATCTTCACTTCCAAATTTAATTCATTAATAAATGCAAAAATAATCATAAAACTCTAACAAGAAGTGGACCGCCATAATATGCTTCTGAAAAATAAGGTCTATTTCCTTCCCACGATAGTGTAAGCAATTCAGAAATTACCATCCATTCTTCAGAAGTAAGTATTCACTACATATTGTCCTTTATAGATCCCTGATTTTTATAGAATATTTAGTAAATTAGTGTTCCATGGCTTTTGTTTTATGTGAAGTGTGCTTAGTTAAAAAGTAAGATAGTAAAATAGTCCCTCAATGTCTACAGTATTCTCATTTCTTCTCCAGAAGATATGCCATATTTGAATAGACATTATGAACAATAATACTATTTAACTAATGATTTTATGCATTTTAGGAGACTGCTTCAATTTGAATATTCTTTATTTTATTGTTCATTTCTCTTTCTTTGCGAGAAATCTCCAGTGCTATTTCTCCATGAAAAAACATTTATTAGAAGTCTACTCTCGGCCTCTTAACATTTGCTTGGTAAAATCCATGCCTCCCACATATCAGCTTACCCACCGGTCTTTCTCTAATCTTCTCTCCTCTACTGTCTTATATCTCCTTTTGACTATTCATGAAATCAATATTTAGTCTGTCTGCAAAATTGTGTTATCTTAACCATGTGGAACAATATCTCCAAAATTCTAACAAGACCACTGCTAAGAGGTTCTTCTCACTCACTCTTTAACAAGAACCAGTTTAGCACAATTATGTAGAGTCCTCAGAACTCTACAGTGACTCATGTCTGCTCCTTTTGAAGATGACAATAATCAGAGGACATCCAGGCAGATTGCTCTGATATCAACCTGCCAGCCAAATGGAAACTATGGGAAAGGACACAACTAGATTGCCTTAATGTACTAAACTCTATTTCCAGGAGAAGAAAAAAGGATGCAAACTAGAGAATGGGGAAAAGGAGGACTGCCTAGAAGCATCACCTGTCCTCCCTGCAAGGAGACAGGGTCTGAATATAGAACCTGGAGGTACTCAAAATCTGAGTGCACAGAAGGGCCACCAGGTTTCACCAAAGCTCATAATTCTTCTGCAAAAAATTGTGGGTTATTTTTATTGCCTGGAGATTCACAGGAACATAATGTGCTATCGAAACACATTTCAGAGCTTTCGAGTTCCAACCGGTACTGAGTAGTTAGTGCTGCACAGCACGTTGATAGAAGAGCAATCCAGAATGGAATGTATACCAGATTGCAGAGAGAGAGAAAGGGGGGGGGGGTTGTTACCACAATAGCTTTAATCATTAACTCTTTCTACTTCTGAGTGTTTTTTATTCTTACATTTTGAAAGACAATAGGTGAAATAGAAGTTATCAATTAAAATAAGTCATGTTATATGTGTTCTTTGACTATTACTCTCATATTACTTCCTGTATTCTTCATATAATTTGTATTTTTTAACCTAAACAAATTCAACTGTATCTTTCTTCTAGTTACTGTAACCTTGGAAACTGTAACCATGGTGATTTTAGTACCAGTAGTGTGTTAGATACTGTGACTCAGACCTGCTCGATCTTTCCTTACAAAGGCTGTCATATCCCTGGGGCCTAACCCATCTCCTTAGTGAATATTAAGACTTCCCACTGTTGTTAAGGTTGACATCTTCTTCCACTCTCCCCTGCTGCATGTTTTTTCACTAACAGCAGCAGGGTGATTGTATATGTGATGATTCATCCAAGACATTCATGAGATCTTTGGGATTTAATTTCTTCCATGTACCATTTTTCTGCCTTTGTCACCAAGTCTGGTTAAGATGCTTTGAAAGTATAATGATTTCTATTGCAAATTCACAGATGTCCTCTCAGTTTCTTTAGTGGTAACAGTACAACTCTTTATTTGCTCTTTTATTTTCCAATCTTCAGCCAGGCAGTGGTGGCACAAGCTGTTAATCCCAGAACTCAGGAGACTGATAGGTGTGTAAGTTCAAAGTCAGCCTGATGGCTGAAGTGACTCATTCCAGGATAGAACAGCCAGGGCTACATCAAGAAACCTTCTTAAAAAAACAAAAAGAAAAAGGAAGGAAGAAAGGGAGGGAAGAAGAAGAAGAAGAAGAAGAAGAAGAAGAAGAAGAAGAAGAAGAAGAAGAAGAAGAAGAAGAAGAAGAGAGAAAACAAACTTCAGAACCAGCAAAATGACTCAGTGGGTGAAGGTACTTGTTGTAAAGCTTGATGTCATGAGTTCAAATCCCAGGCACATGTTAGAATGAGAATCAATATCCACAAGCTGTCCTCAGTCCTTCAGTCATGTGTACATCTGCACATGCACACCTCCAGTAAATATATATAAAATATTTTTGAAGGAACTTCAGGCAAATCTACCAGGACAAAGTCAAAGATAGAAGCACAGTGTCTCTGTCAAGAGGAAATCATGTACTCATTATCAGCCATTCTGAACAGAATCAAAATGCTGCTTATGTCATAGCCTGTGGCAATGATAGCCTAAACAAAATTAAGTGTTCATCATGTAACATGAATTAAATGTGTAAGTTTCCATGATAATTGCATTCATATAATCACATTCTTACAATAAATAGCTTATTGGTATGATAAGAACTTTTTATTTAAATCAAGATCTTACTAACTGTGAAGTAACATTTGAACTATTTAACCTCTATATTACTATCTGGTGTTCATCATGTTTCATCTATATAAATATTTCAATAAAACCTCACCATAATGTTAAAATTCCAAGACCTTAATAATAAGGCCACAACTTTCTATCCTCTCAAGCCTGGGATTACCAACCAATGTATCGTGCCTTCTGAGCTGTCAATCCTGAGCTGTTTCATAACTGCACTCTTCCATGTAGCATCTTTCTCTTAAGACATCCTTATATCCTTCTTTCCAAAGATGTCCTTATCCATAAAGATAAAAATCAAATACTTTGTAAAACTCTGAATGTTTTGATACCTCTATGTGCTCATATGTATACACATATACATTGAATACTGGTATTGCTCTTTTGATTTGTAGTTTATATATTTACCTGCCATGTGTGAAGCTTTCACTAAAGGTGGGGGTTTTATCTTGCTATTTTTGTAACCTCTGAAACTAGAGTCACTTTTAGAACAAAATTAGTCTCTGAACATTAGTAGAAAGATAAATGAGAAACTGAAGGGTATTATTCTATACTTGTAAATGCTAACTGTAATATTCAAAGTTATAGCTCATGATTCAGTTGTACCTGAAGCTCTATAATGATATAATAAGTAATTAAACCTTCTTTAAAAGGATAGATTCTTCAATTAGATCAGAATCCATACTTTCATCAATCTACAAAAATTAATATCACTATACTGACTTTATTGCCCATCAACAGTGGTACTGTACATTACAAAAAAATGGCTTTATAAAGGTGTTGGGATAAGCAAGAAGAACTGCAGACTTTGTGCTGCTAAGTAGATGTTGCAGCTTATTGTAGACTTATACACCCAACAAGATCTGCCAAATATTTGAGATGGAGTTTTTAAAAGCCACCAGTTTCTGCACTATGGAGCTGCAAAAGCAATAAACTAAACATCACAGGGTCTAAAATTACAGCCATAAAAATTTCTCTCAAATAGAGAAACCTTTCCACATGGACCTTTGGCTGTTCTGAGAGTTCAGACATTGCTGAAAATGAGTCTTTAGGGTCACCCATCCAGAGTCAGAATGACTCAATTCTAGTCCAGAAGTTCTATGACAGCATGGTTCTGGAGAGCTCGGCTGCATAACTAAGCTACAAAGAACATAGAATTCAAGAAAGAGCCAAGAGACTTATGGGAAGCAGTGAAGGATTTCCCAACAGCCAAGCTGCACCAGAGCAGGATATTTTAGGGAAATGATTGCCAGTGAACCACCTGATCATCTGTTAGACCTTTTAAAGATACAGCTTCTTAAAAAAAAAGATACAGCTTCTTGCAGCACAGCACCTGAGTCTATCAGAGACATCGTGAAAACCCCTTTCTGAGAGATATCATTCAGATCTTATGGAATATGAAATACAATTAGTAAAATATATGCTTTTCAGATATGAAAGTAGTTTAGGCTACCTCCAACTTTCTCTGTCAAAAGGATATCGTAAGATCCTGAACTTCCTGTCCCTCCTTTTCTTCTAAGGACTGGGACTATAGGTTTTGCTACCATGCCAGACTTTGGAAAAGTGTTTTGTATTAACTCTCTAGCATTTAACCAAAAGTTACCATCCATGATTCAGAAAATAAAAATAAAAATCTTAACTATCCCTTCTGTTCAGGACATCCAGGCCCTGCATGATTAGACGAAGACTTTATGATAAATCAAAAGTACATCCATCATATATATGAATACATATGTATATATTCACATATATATGTTATCATGAAGCCTTATTAATGTAACTAATATGGCTAATGAAAGATTTCAAAAGTATAAAGTAAACAATAAAAAATTCACAAAATATGCAAGAATAGGAGGGTTCAGGAGACAACTGAAATACATGTAAGAAACAAAAATGTTAGGGCTTCATTTTAAATATCCCAGTCAGTAAATGATGCTCACAGCAAACTAATGATGGCAGCCTTGACAGAAGAAACATTAGTATATGGGAACAATAATGATTTTAAAACACAAAGCTGACAGAGAAAGATAAAAGAAACGTTTGATAAAACAGCATAAGATTCATGCACAATAGAGAATAAAAAGCTTATATCAGATTTGTCATTTGACTCTCAGAATGAGAAAGCAGAAAATAAAAGAAACACAAATTTTAATATAAGAATATATATTATATTATTTTATAAGAATATAAAAGTTTTGTGTATAGTGATAGATATGGATCTATTTTCATTCTTCTATGTGTTGATATTCAGTTATGCCGGAACCATTTGTTAAATATGCTTTCTTTTTTCCATTTTATATTTTTTGCTCCTTTGTCAAAAATCAATTGTTCGAGGTGTGTGGATTAATATCCGGGTCTTTGATTCAGTTCCATTCCTGTCTCTTTTTATGCCAATACCAGGTTATTTTCAGTACTGTAGCTCTATAGTGGAGTTTGAAGTCAGGGATTGCGATGCCTCCAGAAGTTCTTGCATTGTACAGGTTTATTTTGGCTATCCTGGGTTTTTTGCTTTTGCATATGAAGTTGAGTACCATTCTTTTGAGATTTGTGAAGAATTTTGCTGAAATTTTGATGGGCATTGCATTCACCAATCCCACTTCAGACAGACGTCTGATCTCCAAAATATACAAAGAACTCAAGAAACTGGTCATCAAAAGAACAAATAATCCAATTAAAAAAAAATGGAGTACAAACTTAAACAGAGAGCATGGGGACCATGGAAGATGGCTGAGGAGGAGGGAAGAGGCAGGTAGGGGAGCGGAGAAAAATGCATAGATCAATAAAATCAATTTTAAAAAAGAAAAATTAAAAATTATTTATAATTAAAAAAAGATTACACTTATAATTCTGAACACGTCCTGTGGAGACAACAGTAGATGACAAAGGAATATTACAATATCATAGAAAGTGAGCTGGCCTACTAGCATAGCTCTAATAAAGGAATTATTTTGTATCCAAGTCTTAATTTACAGAAATAACCAAGCAATGAAGAAACCAGTTTTATTGGAGAAAAATTTTCAAAATTCTCAACTCTCATTTTCTCCTGGAAATGAAAGGCACAAACATGTCATGGAAGCACAGAAAGGTCTTAGGATGCAGATAGACAAAGATACAGAAATGACATCATTATGACTAGGTATGTAGGTTATTGTTGGATATAAGGGGAAACAGGGAGGTCAAAGGTGGTGACAGGTGTTTGGAGAAATGATAGCATGACATTTGAATATCGCTAAAACATTAGCTTGCAGAATAGATGTAAACAACTTTGGTCATTAGTCAAGCTGTGAGATTCAGTGAACTTATGGGGGAGATTAGGAACAGATGCCAAATGGCTAGCACAAAATCTAAAATTATGGTTAAAAACAGGGGGAAATTGCTCTCATTCCAATGTCATAAAGCATACTTCATAATTCTCCTTGCTGCTGCTGGCTGCATTAAGTATGCCTTGAATTATAAGTAGATGTCTTTGCCTTAAAAGGAGAAAGGTTCAGAGGATACAGATGGTGCCTTATTGATAATGAGGCCCATTTTATTGTGTGTCTAGAGTGCTGTAGCTCCAGCACTTCCCCCTTCACATTTTAAATCAGTTATAGAGCATTTGTGACAGCCCTGACACAAGAAACATTAAACAGACTTGGAAGGTTGTATTTTTATATTTATGCGTGTGTGTGTGTGTGTGTGTGTGTGTGTGTGTGTGTGTGTGTGTGTGTAAGCACACATAATGAACCCAAAGTTCAAGACACTTCATTCTTCCTACTTCTTTGCCTTCCACAGTTCCATATACTAAATTGGAACACAAAAGCATATGATTAGCACAATTGACTTCTTAGCTTTGTGGTATGAAAAACTCCAGTTCAACTACTGAAGTTGTAGCAGTCAAGTGTTCTGACAAATGTAGAAAAAGCTACTGAAACTTTACACATTTATTTTTAACCAATCCTTCATACACAGCAGAAGAACTTAGACAACTCCCTCTAATATAAAGACTGGAAATATTTCAAAGCATTGACCTCCAAAGAGTTCAGCTGCCACAGTGACCACATCTTTCCTTCACCTAAGGCCAACTTCAGATTCCTAATGCCTCATCAGAACTGTTTTCCACCATGTTTTTTTTTATGTTTATCTTTTGTAGGGGGAGAAAGAGATAGATTTTTTTTAATTCAGTTTATTCTGATTATGGTTTCCCCTCCCCTAACTACACTAAGATCTTTTCTACTCTCTCATTCACCCAAATCAACACATCCTATACTTCCTTCTCTCGTTAGACTACAAACAGGCATATCATCATCATCATTATCATATTATAAAAGAAAATAAAAACAGACAGAAAAAAATCTTTTAGGTTTTAATTTAATACTACACTTATTTGTATTTCTGTTATATTGATCCAATGACCTGAAGAGTCTCCTTACTCATGTTGATTACACGGCACTGCCAATACTCTATATACTTCTCCCAGTTGGCTTAAAAAATACACAGAGAGCTGGGCGATGGTGGCGCACGCCTTTAATCCCAGCACTCGGGAGGCAGAGGCAGGCGGATCTCTGTGAGTTCGAGACCAGCCTGGTCTACAGAGTTAGTTCCAGGACAGGCTCCAAAGCCACAGAGAAACCCTATCTTGAAGAACCAAAAAAAAAAAAAAAAATACACAGAGAGCTCAGTCCATACTTGGAAAGTTCGAAATGTACTGGAGACAGTAGACACATAAGCCATTAGCTCTGGCACTGCTATATAAATTCCCAAAGATACATAGAATTACAGCCTGAGGTTGCTTTTCCCTCACACTCTAGCTTCGTTTTCTTTAATATTTACTACCCTGAATGGTACTAAACTGAATTTTACAATTTAACTCTCTTGGCTATTTTGTTAACAATACTTAGTTAATATAAAACGACCATAAGTAAAAAACAAGCAATGCTTTAAATATATGACTTTTGAACCAAGCTAGATTAATCTTTATCCTACAGCAAGGGAGAAATGACTTGTGACAGATATATCATTTCCAACTCCAGGACCGATTTTAATTAAAGAAATGCTGTTATCTTTTAAGCCCAGCCATTAAAACGCTAGCAGAACCTTAGCTCTGTGTTGCTTGATAGATGCAGCTCCTAAAATGTGAGCCAGTTAATTGTTTGAATTTGGTTCATACATATGTTACAGCAATAAGACTTTAGAGTGATAAATGTGACCGACAACAGAACACCAATGAAGCATAGAGAATCCCATAATTTCTACCCACTTAATATTATTTTCCATAAAAGTAACCCCAAAGTTCATCATTTCAAATTTTCATAAAATTAAATGGTTATAATTAAAATCTCAGCGGCCCATACATTGTCTGCTAAACAGTCTCGTGGGTCTCACTTAAAGAGAAGTGAGTGGAGAATTGATTCACTGGAAAAAGTATCAGTCTGAGGGGATTTTTATATCAAAAATGTATCAAACTATGCACAAAGATACTATTGGAAATTGAAAATTAAAGGATGGTAAGGTTCCTCATATGTGCCCTTAAGTGCAGTGGAAAACTTGATTTAATTGGAACGAAAATCTATTATGGAGCATTTTGATAAATTTGACAGGGATATTCAGAGTCACTGGACCCAGAAAAATAAGTCCCCTTAAGGACACTTTGATCAGTAGACATTGTTTACAGATATGTGGGAGATATGTAAGAGAAAGCCTGGAATTCAGCTGAAAACAGTCTCACGGTAGATTCGTGACAAGTGTTTTGAAATGTGCATTCTTGCATGACAAGAGTAAGTTTAGCTTTCAGATCTTATGTTTCTGAGTGATGCTTCTAGACTCTCCTCATACTTGGTGGATGTCAGTGAGTCTGGAGAAAACAAGCATTCCACAAACCCTGGCTCAGAAACAAAGGGGTAAAAGTGGCCTCTTTGGAGGTACATAATTAAAGAGATAGCCTCTTGACTTTCTTGGTTTTTCAAATATAATTTGGAAATATTTGTATTCATTTATTCTCAAATCCATAGGTCTAACATATAAAGCATTTTTCCTTGTTACTGTGACTGCTGATAAGAATTCTATTAGATTAGAAAGGATATCCCTGAGGCCAACCTGGCAGCTCGACGTCCGGACTGGCTGAAGACCCCCACAGGCCTGCCCAGTGCCTTGAGTCTTTGAGTTTGCTGACACCATTGTGGTGAGCAAATTTGTGGTGGAGAAATAAGAGAGATAGAGAAGCAGAATGGTTAATGTGCTGTGGAGAGAGACGGGACTGAAGTAGTTTAGGTGGTGAGAAAGAGGCTGATAAGGAGGCTTGTGCTGCCATCATGGCCATTGTGACATTCTGGCCTGAGTTGTTGCCAAGAGCCATATCTGCGTCCATGGTCCTACTGCAGTTAGTGTCAGTGTTGATGTCTGTGAGAGAGGCTGGCAGGATGTGAAGGCAGGCCAGGCTCTTCTAGTAGCCTCTCAGAAATCTAATCCTTAGTTTTGGTTCAATAAATTGGGACAGAACTAAAGTCCTCAGAAGAAAACCACAGCCTACAGGCAACCAACCAGCAGATAGCCCCCAGTCTTCTGATGACTAAGCAGGACCCAGAAGTCCTTCTGCTGGCTCATCAGACCCCCAAAGCCCTCCTGCTGACTCAGCAGATGCCTCTCCCAACCTTATGCAAGCTAAAGATTTCCCTACCCTGCCACTGGAAAGTATCTAACCATTAGGCACCCCATAGTCACTCTCACCAATCAGCCCCTAATTACTCCCTCCTCTCTAGAAATCCCTTAACTCCACTTAAAAGGAACTTGCAATCTTCTTAGGGGTTCATGTGTCCCACTCCAACAATGGAATTAATAAAGCGCTCTTGTTATTGTGTACTTGACTGTTGGTCTTTCTTTGGTGGCTTCTCATAGGCCCTAACAGTCTGTGGCCTTTATTACCACTGAAGGTCTAGCAAATTATTCCTGTTGAAGCTTGAGGGCTCTGCTGAGCCAGCCCTGCCCTTTGCTGTCCCTGAAAGAGCTAATCCTGCCCCTCACTGGCCACTATAATGGAAGAGTTTGCCCTGTCCCTAATGTGAGAGCTGACCCCACACTTGGAATAGCTAGTTAGTTCACAGTCGCTTAGCCCCGAAATAAACACACAGAAACTGTATTAATTAAATCACTGCTTGGCCCTAGCTCTAGCTTCTTATTGGCTAACACTTACATATAATTTAACCCATTTCTATCAATCTGTGTATCGCTGCATGGCTGTGGCTTACTAGTTAAAATTCCAGCTTCTGTCTCTGGTGAGGCTACATGGCTTCTCCCTGACTCTACCCTTTTTTCCCAGCATTCAGTTTAGTTTCCCCTGCCTACCTCTATTCCCTGCACAGGTCCAAGACAGTTCCTTTTTTAACCAATGGCAATAACAGCATCCAGAGGGGAATTCCATATCACCCCCCCTTTTCTGTTTAAATAAAAAAGGAAGGTTTTTAACTTTAACATAGTAAAACTACATATACCAAAATAGTTATCAAGCAAGAATTGCAGTTACAATATTTATACTATTTTATCTTTTATCATGACTAAGGAAAACTATATTATTGCTATTTATCTACTCTTCAACGCCATCAAAGACTCCAGTAATATTACCTAAACAAACAGAAGGTGCATTGTAAGCAACTTCCAAAAACGCCAGAAATGACAGAGACATCTCTATGCCTGAACAGTCACCCAAAGTTCTTCTGTAATGTTGGGGCATCCATCTTCACCCTACAGGCCCATAGTATCCATCAGAGTTTTTCACAAAATGAAATTTTAACGACAGTTCTGACTATATTCGCAATTCATCAGTCACTTTCTTCTGTGTCCTAAATAAATATGGAAGACTTTTTTAATGAAGCAGGAACCCTGAAAGATGGTCTTACCAATAGACAAGTTCAGCAGTCATTTCTTTGTGTGTCCTGTATGTCCAGTTCAAGAAGTCCAGGCAAGAGCAGTTTCTTGCCCAAATGGCTAACCAACTCCATTAGGAGCCTCTTTGATGACCATCTTCCTCTTGAAGTAATTGGTGCTTCCAAAAGCAGATGTGTCTCATTGTCATGATAAGTCCTAAATTCTTAAACTATTTTAAATTCCATATTCTGTATTCTTTGAAATATTTGAATAATCCCTATCCATCTGAAATATATCTCTGTACATCTAGAAAATCAAATAACATGATAACAAGCTTGACTATTACAAACAATTATCTATTAATCTATATTTCTTAAGTATATATTACATTTTAAATGATCTGCACAAACACAATACCTTAATCAAGAGCAGAAATATATTTATACAGTATAACAAAATTGACCTTAAATTTGTGTCAATAAACCAAGATATATACCAACGGAAATCTCTATAGCAATTGCCACTCCTCACCACAGGTGCCAGAGGTCTGACCTGATGGCATTGGCACAGGCGAGCTGAGTCCTGAGCTGAAAAACTTAACCACCACCCAGGCCCACATCCAGGATTTTGAGTTGACCCAGCCCAGCATCTGCACAATCTTATGACCTGCTGGAGCACTTGAATGGACCAGTCCTATGGAATAATAGCCTCAGAATTTCCATGATTTGTGACATCAGTAGGACATCCAGGAGGAATTTCAACAGTATTGATGATGTGCCAGATTCCAGAGGCCTTGAGCCAGACCAATAACTCATTATAATGAACACGTAATGTTGTTTGAACAAAAGGGTAGACTTTGTGACAGCCTGCAGCCCCCAAGATGCTAAGATGAATGAAGAGGTGATGGAGAGGCAGGAAAGAAGGAGGAGAGAAGTGGCTTTTTTTTGTATTTTGTTTTAGTATTTTTTTCTTTCTTATTTTATTTTGTGAGGGCTGATGATACAAGGGTGAAAAGCAGGTAAGAAGGGTCTGAGAAATGAGTGGGATTAGGGTACATGATGTTACATTCTCAAAAAATCAATAAAAGTTATATTTTTATATAAATCTGACTCTGCCTCCTTTCTCCCAGCATTCAGCTTAGTTTCCCCTGCCTACCTAAGTTCTGCCCTATCAACAGATCAAAGTGGTTTTTTTATTCACCAATGATATTCACAGCATGCAGGAGGAAATCCCACATCAAAAATGCATTTACCCATTGGAGAAAAAAAAGAAAGGATATCCCCATATGCAAGTGTATAAATATGTAATAAATACAAAAACTAAGGAATCCTAGGATGCATAAATGGAGGTTCCCAGCAATCTCCTTATTCTCAAAATAGAAGAATAAATAAGATCTAGGTGGTGCATTTTAAGGTGAGCAGTTCTAGTTGGATTCAAGAAAAGAGACTGCATTTTAAGACTCTAAGCACTGAGATGGTCCAATAGACAAAAAATAATAATAAATAAAGTTTCTTGGTGACTTCAGTCCCAAATTCCCAGAGTAGCATGCCCCATGTGGGAAAATAAAGAAGGCAGAAGAGTGTTAGCAAGCATGATGACCTGGGATGCTAGCAATACTAAACACTGGAAAGTTTCACAGTCAGCACAGGCTTGAAGCACAGATGGAGAAGCAATCTGGGACCTTCACAGTCACACTGCACTAGAGAGGGAACTTGAATTGTCACCCCAACAAATGCAAAAATTCAGGCTGTTACTGTTAGATGCCATTTTGGAAGAAAATTATTGTCTGCATCAGTCCTGCAGAAGGGGCAAGAACTACATGGCTCTGTCCCTGGGACAGAGCTTGTTTCTTCACTGAGGCACAAGGACAAGAGACTCACAAACCAATCTTGGAATAGTAGAGCAATTCTGAGTTCAGCATGCAGGCATGGGCAGTGGCTTGTTTAACACAAAGCAAGTTTTGCAGCACAAACCATGATGAAGGATGCTGTGGTCAAGAGCCCAGGATTCAGTGTCCATGTCCTATGGTGCCCGAAGGATGCAAGCTGTGTGTAGGCACTAGAAGAAGGCAACACTCCTCACTGAAAGATAACTGGATCTGTTAAAGGAATTAGTAAAAATGAAGTATCAACATGCTTAAGTCTATAGTATTTTATATAACAATAAAATTAGCTGAGAAAAATTATAAAAAGGAATTTCATTAATGGTAGCTACAAATAAAAAAATAAATTACCTATGAATAAACTTAGCACAGGATGTAAAAGATATCTGTTTAAAACATCTTAAGGCCTTAAAGAAAGAATTTGATGAGGACACAAAAATAAGAATAAGTTCCTATGTTTCATAGGTTAGAAAATATTGTTAAAATAGTCATGCTCTTATAATTACAGATTCACTGCAAACTCAACCAAGTATTAGTGACATTTTTTACTAGAAAACAAAACTCATAAAATGTTTTATCAAAAAGCACAAAAACTCTGAAAAGGCAAAGAAATCCTGAGCAAAAGGCAAAACTGGAAATACCACATTGCCCAACTTCAAGGTACACTGCAATGTTGTAAGAAGTAAAATAGTGAAGTATTAACATGAAAACATGCATTAGCACAAGGTAGAGACAATGTACAAGATGAGGAAATGTATATCATTCATTGGAAACATCACTTAAATGAGAACATCTAAGTAAGATGATAAAAACCCTCCAAACCAGATGGTGGTGCATGGCTTTAATCCCAGCACACAGGAAGCAGAAACAAATCTCCCAGCTTGAGGCCAGACTGGAGATGTGAGATTTCCCTCTGTATGTTGTGAATACCACTTGTTAATAAAGAAGCTGTTTCGGCCAGAGGTTTAGCAGAATAGAGGTAGGTGGGGAAAACTAACCTGAATGCTGGAGGGAAAAGGTAGAGTTAGAGAGAAGCCATGTAGCCCCACCAGAGGCAGATGCTGGAACTTTACCCAGTAAGCCACAGCCTTGTGACTATATACAGATTAATGGAGATAGATTAGTTTAAGATATGAGTTAGCCAGAAATACACTTAAGCTATTATGCTTGTATGCCCATTCAGGGTTGGGTGGAAAGTAGCTGAGACCATGACTACAGCTCAGTTCTCCCTGCCTGGGCAGGCAGTAGAATCAGGTCTACTAGGCACACACAAGCAGGAGAACATGGCAAACTCCTGCCACCCTACACAGAGCTATTTCAAGGCTGCACAGTGCACTGCATGGCAGATTTAGCTTTCACTCAGATAAGAAGGATTTATATGCTACACGGTGCTCCTCAGAGTTGAGGTGGTGGGGATGGCTCCCACCAAGCAGTCTCAGAGGCAGTAAACATGCTTCCTCCATGTTGAACTGGGCAGAACCAACATGCAGGGCCTTGTTAGCCCTAGCCAATCCCAGTTAGCATAAAAAAGGTGCTTCAGGTCAGAAATAATTAAAGATACAGAATAAAGACCGATCCAGATAAAAAGACCTATAAATGAGTCATAATGTTGGATAAATGTACATAGGTTTGGGAAAAAAGAAGAAAAAGTATAGAAAGTTATAAAAAGAAGTAAATAATTTTTTAAAAAATAAAATAAGGTCTTTAAAGAGACAGAGTAAACTTGATAATGTGGGATTCCCCTCTGTACACTGTGAATACCTTTGATTAATAAAGAAGCTGTTTTAACCAGTGGCTTAGCAGAATAGAGCTAGGCAGGGAAAACTAAACTGAATGATGTGAGAAAAAAAGGCAGAGTTAGAGAGAAGCCGTGTAGACCCACCAGAAACAGACACAGGAACTTAACCCAGTAAGCCACAGCCTTGTGGCTATACACAGATTAATGGAGATAGATTAATTTAAGATATGAGTTAGCCAGAAATACACTTAAGCTATTGGCCGAACAATATTGCCAATAATATGGTTTCTGTGTGCTTATTTCAGAGCTGAGCAGCCGGGAACAAACAAGCGTCCTCATACAATTTCCAGGACAGCCAGGACAAGAAAGAGATACCCTGCTTCAAAAAAAAAAAAAATAATGAAGAAAATTCCCATAGATAATTGAATTAAAAATCACAACAGATCTGAATAGACATTCTTTGAAAAGCCAACAAGCTTATTAAAACTAGCCAAATATTTTAGCCATCAGGAGAATAGAAATATGAGCCACGATAAGATTATCTCTTTCCAGTAACAATTGTTTTTATCAAAATGTTCAAGAAAATAAGCAGGGCTGGGATGGAAGTGGAACACAGGACACACTGTTGATAAGAATGAAAATTAGCATGATCACTATAAAGAAGAGTGTGGAGCTTTCTGGAAAAACTAAAAATACATCCACTGTGTGATACAACTGTTGCACTTCTGGGTTTATATCAAGAAGAAGCAACATAATCATATCTTAGAAAACCTGAAAACTAGTCCTTATGCTATGCTCTACAGAAGAGCAAAGATATGGCATCAGTCTAGATGCCAAAATATAAAGGATAAAATAAAGGCAAAAAATAAAGGATAAAGAAAATGGGAGATAGATTTTATATTTGTTAAATAGGCAAAATACTGAAAAGCCATTTCAGAAAGGTTATCAAAAAAGAAAGACATGATCATTACTCATAAGGGATATTTTGTTTATAAAGTAGAAAGGGAAGAACAATGTTCATGTAGATTATTATAGTGACAGAGTAAAGAGATAGAACCATGGGAAGGAAGCTGGTAAGTAAAGAGAAGAAATACTTATACAAACAAGATCGTGGTGGTGGAGGACTTAAATAAAATACCAAAGAGAAAACTGTTAAATCTTCATGGCTTTTTAACAGTCTTTGAAGAGTCAATGTTCTGTTAGAGGGTTTTAAATGCTACATTAATTAGAAAATGCAACCAGTGATTGAACAGATAGTTGATGATAAATCATGAAGACAAATCCTACTTTCTCTAGATATTTACCCCTTCAGCAGGCTGCTTCATGGGAATTGCTTTCAAGATAATAAGGCTCAGCTATAAAACTTTCCTCATCAACAGCTGTATAAGCAATGAGGGTTCTTCCTCCTCTCTTCACTAGCTAGTCACCCTGTCTTTCTCCAAAGCCTCCTCTAACAATTCTTCTTAGCTAAAAGAATGTCCTCACCAATTAACTTAGTCTGTTTCTCATTTTGTACTAAGAATTGATTTCTTATGGTTATATCAGCTTTTTTAACTTTGATATCATTTGAATTTATCTAGTCTTTGATTAGCATAGAAGCAATCACACCAAAAAATAAAGATGAAGCAAAAGGAAAATTCAAGAAGTTCTTCAAAGACTAATGTTTCATTAAAATTTTCCAGACTAGATTTCACACTTTAAAAGATCATATAGCTGTCTACTGAGAATACTGAAGTGATTTTCTGTTTGGTTTATAAGTCGGTGACTTACCTCCACACTACTACATTACTGTAAAATTCCACCTCACTTCCAATCTTTCATTCAACAAATGGTAAATATCCTGTTATTATTAGAAGCAATTTATAGTCTATAATTAAGTTTTATTCTAAGGGAGTATATTAATTGTTTTATTTCGTTGTTTTTTTGAGGTTTTTTGTTTGTTTGTTTGTTTGTTTAGTGGTAAATTGAGACAGGGTTTTTGTTTCTGTCTTGGAATCTGTCCTGGAACTTACTCTGTAAACAAGGCTGGCCTCGAACTCACAAAGATATGCCTGCCTTTGCCTCCAAAGTGCTGGGATTAAATGTGTGTGCCACCACTGCCCAGCTAATTACTTTTCTATTGTTTTGATATAACATCATGACCAAGAAAACTTATAGAAGAAAGAGCTTGGTGAGATTTATGGTTCCAGAAAGATGAGAGTCCTTTGTGGCAGGGACTATCACAGTGAGCAACAGGCATAGTGGCAAGTACAGCAAGTTAAGAACTCACATCATCAATGGAAAACAGGAAGGAGAGCGCAATCTAGTAGCTCGAGTTTGAACTGTCAAAGAATGCCCCTCTGTTCCATACCTTCCTCCATAACGGCCACACCTCTGAAGCCTTCCCAAACAGTGTCACTGACTGGAGACCATGTGTTCAGATGACAACGATTAAGGAGGACTTTGTCTCTCAAACTACTGCAAGGAGTTTATTATGCTTGAGAAATAGCATGAACCAGTGACAATTAAAATAAGAACAAAATTAATCTTAAAGTTACGGGAAAGGTAGTCTCTACAGGTCAACTAAGTGCTAAGGACAGCAAACACATATGAACTGAACAGAGAATGGCCTACACAGGGACACAGGGACAGGTTGTGCTGTGTGGTGGGAATATAGCACCTAAGGCTTTACCTTCAGGAAACTTGCAGGCGAACTCATGGACTGGTAAACTACAAGGACAAGCTTCCACTGCCTGCATCTAAGAGTACTGCCTAAACCTGTGGAGGAATGTGAAGGAGGCATTGTAAACACAACAGAATATAGAATTTTAGTTTGGGATAAGTAGCCGCCTACTGGCTCCCATCATCACGACACAACTCTAATCTGTACAAATGAGAAAATGAGTTAAGTGAAATAAGATGGGTGAATTATTGAAAACAAACAATTAGTTGAGTTGTAATGAGCACATCAGAGTTCAAGAAGTAAGACAGACTTTCCTTTTAAATAGTTGCATTATTAATATAGCACTAATGTAGCAATTGCAATTTAAAAGGTGTTTTCTACCTTAGGTTTTGTTGGTCAGATGTCTGGAAAGAGCTGAGCAGTGTCCTATGACTTGATTTCTGACTGAAATTTAAAAAAATAGGTTTGACTACATTTTTATTTGGTCCTTGGAACCTTCTTTCAATTCTAAGGATTTCTGGACATATTTAGCTCTTACCAGCCATAACACTAGGCCTTCATCACCTAGAAGTGCTTGCTTGCTCTCATAGCTGGCAGCTCACGTCTTAGTGACTATTTCCTTGTGTTTGACTATGTGAGTTGGTAGGGAGCATGGTCCTTGCACTTATACATGCAGAGGCCAGAGGTTGATGCCAGATGTCTTTCTCAGTTGCTTTATACCTTATTTTTGAGACAGCCTTTCTCACTGAACCTGAAGGTCACTTATTTGGCCAGTAAGCTTTAGGGATCCTCTTGTTTCTACCTTCCCAGGTCTAGGATGACAAGCACACAACACAACACTAGTTTTTAACATAGTTGCTGGAGATCTGATCTCAGGAACTTATGTTTGTACAGAAAGTGGTTTACCCACTAACTCAGATGACCAATAGAAATCAACATTATATGTAGGTTCCCACATAAGACTTGAAGCACTGAGTCTTATGTGGGAACCTACATATAATGTTGATTTCTATTGGTCATCTGAGTTAGTGGGTAAACCATTTGGAGCTCTTTAGGTTCCACCTTTCCCCAGGTATCTCTTGGAATTTAAATATTGATAGAGGAGGGAGAGAAATGCTATATTGAAATGTAAACATTGATAGGGTGTCCATTCTCCTGTGACTAACTCATAATTCATGCTCCTTTAAATCACCCTGATTTAATTCATTAGTATACTGTGCTTAAAAAGATATAATAATAGCAGGTGGAATAATTGGGATGAAGAAGAGGTAGTATAAGTGGAAGGGGGCCAGAGTGAATATAATAAATCTATATTATATATATTTATAAACTCGACATAATGCAACTCATTACTATGTATTATTAATATATGCTAATAAAGCCTTGAGAAGACAAAAAAAAAGACTCAGTGCTTCTTTAGTGAGATGTCATCTAATTTACCCAGTATTTTTCCACTTTATTTCTAAGCTAATGATTTCTAAATTGTCTTAATTATAGAAGTAAAGCTTTGCCATATCACATTACCTCATCTTATGTGTGCTATCTCATTCTGTTTGATACTTTCTATTAACTGGCAGTAATTCACAGGCACTGTCTACAATTAAGGAAAGGTATAGAAAAATGCACACAAATACAATGCTAGAAACTGAGAAGACAGTACTGATTCTATCTCCTACACTTCCCTTACAACCTCAAGCAGATTCTCTACATAACCAATATAGAAATAAGAACATTGATGCACCATTTGAGGCACATAAACTCTGTGAACCTTTAGCTAGAGGTGAGATATGAGAAAAAAAGAATTGAAAAGCATCTTTGTAAATCTCCATTGTAAAGGATTTTTAAATTTTTCATGTTTTAATTTATATAAGATTTTAATACAGAATCTTAGTGGTATCGGCCACTAAGCCGATATGATATAACGTTTTATTAAGCTGATTACAAAGAACTGTGGCAGACAGGCTCCAAAGCCACAGAGAAACCCTGTCTCGCAAAACCAAAAAAAGAAAAAAAAAAGAAAAAAAGAACTGTGGCAAACTTACTGAATGCCATTAGAAACATCAGAGGTTAGCATGGCAGTGGACTTAGTGCCAGGCAGGTTTCCTAAACAGTAGAGATCAGAAGACACGTTGAGCTCTCTGCAGATACTAAAACTAACAAGAGAGAATCTGTCCTTAAATGTTCGTGAATAATATGGAAGACCAATTTGGAAATGTTTGTTTGAGAACAAAGCACACTTCTGGAGCAGTGTGACGCTCATATGTCTTATTTTCAGCTCTAGTTTGACTAATGAGGAATCCAACAGGGGATTTTTGTACCATTAACTGACTCAGAGTCTGTTTATAACTTCATCTTAAGGTAATCTACAAGCCCAAGATCTGATATACTCATTAATCATGAAAGCCCATTTCATGTCAATCCTCAGGTCTACATCCCCAGATGCAACATTGAAAGACAGAGCTAGCAAGGGCCAGTGGTATTCGCAACAGAAATCTGGCCATGACCTTATGCCACAAAAGCTTATTTTGTTCCATGTGGGACCATTTCTTTGTTCTGTTAAATATGTCTAACATGGACAGCAGGAAGTCTCCTGACTTTCAACATTAAAGAATAGGTGTACTGGGAGCTGCCTTTCATCAGAATGAGATGTTACTTAGGAAACGTGTGGACCAATGTTATCTAAGCAAAATACAAAGAGAAGGCAAGCTGAACGAGTTGCTAAGTAACTATTCTACCTGCTGCTTCTGGAACAGACTGATAAGCTCAAATGCTGCTACCCAGCCTCCCTCTTTATTGTAATGATGTTCTGCACCAACACCAGCCTAATCTCCGTCCTGATGATTTTAAACCACAAACATTAATTTTGCACTGTTCCGAGGATCCTGGACTCAATTACCCTGTAGGCTCTGTTAAATCTAATTTAAAACCTTAAAATTACATCTTATTCAAGAACTCAGCGCCTCAGGCCCTCTAGATATGCCTAATACCCTGGCCAGTACAATCTTCTTATTGAAGAATTAATAGGCTTATAAGACTTTGAAAGAAATTCTGCTATGGGTGTCACTACTGTGACTTTATTGTTCTGAAAAATGGTCTTTATGTATTCCGCCATTCTGGAAACTGTGCTTATCAATCACCCTGGCCATCTCTCACCCTTAGTAGGGAAATGAAATGTACTGCTGACCTCCAGGCACAGAAGGAAATAACCTCTTCTCCTACTTAAATTTCTTCAATGAGCCAACCCAGTAATTTAAAATCAAGACCCTATGTTTGTTGCATTATATTACAATCTAAATAATTTTCAGGGTGAATGGTCCATGAAAACTTCACTATCATAGAAGTTTGATGAGAGACAACTTTGAACATAGTCAAAATGCAAATACAGACAGAAGAAACATTTTATCCATACAGATATGTCTTAAATATTTTTATAGGAACAGACAAGCTTCCAGAGGAAGAAGAAAGATTAAGACAGAGGTGCCAGATGAGGATACTATTACAAAGTTGTTACTGTTAAATATATTTACAGTTGCACTTTGCAAATTCAAAGAAATCAGTATTTAATACAATCATAGATACTGGCATTGCATCGGGTAGATTAATTAAGTTTCTTATGTTTGAAAACTACCAAATGATTTCCATGGGAACCCTCAGGCCACATCAGCCAGGAAAACCAGTGTCTTGCTCAGCCATCGTCAGAGATGTTTCCTTCGGCAGCAGATGGGGACAATTACAGAGACACAAAGCCAGACATTATGTAGAGAATTAGAGGCATTGGAACACTCTACCATAAATGGAATGTCTCCATCAAATCCCTCCCCTCAGAACTCAGGGGATCCTGCTGAAGAGAAAACATGTGGGGAAGAGTGTAAGAGCTGGAGGGGATGGAGGACACCAAGGAAATGTGGCCTCCCATCATCAGGATGGAGCACAGATGAACATGTGTAGATTTTAGTAGATAATACTAATTAGTAGATACTATGACTTCCAGATTATTGGTTTTAAGGGACTCTGGAATGAGCAAATGCATAGCTCTCTGAGTCTGTGTCTGTTTCTGGTGCCTTTACTGGGGCTCTTTTCCTTCTATTAGCCTATTTTGTCCTATTTTGATATGTTAGTTTTTGTTTTATCTTTTATATATATATATATATGTTAAATTATTCTATTTATTATATCATTATCCCTAAGAAGCCAGTTTGTTTTCTAATAACAGACAGAAAGGGAGAGCAGATCCAGATGGAAGAAGAGGTGGGGAGAAACTGGGAGGAATATAAGGAAGGAGAAATGCAATCAGGATATATTTTGTAAAGGAAAAAAATCAATATTCAATAAAAAGAAAACTACAAAGCACTGGTATGAACTGTAAGCAATAAGAATGTGTTGATATACCAGATGGATACATAAATTCAAGTCAGTTTGACTTCCCTTTGTCTTAAATATTTTTAAAATGTATCAGAAAGAAAATATTCCAAAAAAAGAGTATAGAAAGAAAATACTTCAGAGAGAGAAACCAAAATATTGCAAACTGAGGTAGAATTCCTGAGGTGTTTGCTCACTGAAACATCATACCTGGAGGTTCACACTCTTGAGCAGTTCTGTGCGGGAACATCAGTGTCGTATCAAGAATAGAAATCAAGAGCTGGAGAGATGGCTCAGAGGTTAAGAGCATTATTACCT
>NC_022028.1:4672807-4689781 GCF_000317375.1 Microtus ochrogaster | reverse complement strand
TATATATATATACATATGTGTGCATATATATGTACATATATATTACTAATAGCAAAGAGCAAGTCTACTAATCACAGCATACACGATCGATTGTTTTTTTCTTGCCCTGTGGTCCATATTTCTAATAACATTATACAGAATCTTTCATTGTTGTTTTTATTTGCATATATATATGCAAATACATTAGTGCATGCAATAACATTTCATAATATAAAAGTCATGAATTTGAAGGAAAGTGGGGAGGGGTGTATGGGAGTGTTTGAAAGGAGGAAGGGAAAGAATGAAATGTAATTAAATTACAATATCAAAAAACCCAACTCATACATGCTTATAACTTTTCAAGAGTGTGTCAGACTACAATCCACTACATACTTTTAAAAACTATTTCTTTCCTAAGACTACTATCAATTGTTAATTGTTCTCTACAAACAGTAAGTAAACACAAAGGAAAGTATATTTGCTATGGAATTCTTTACCACTCAGTCGCCAGTCTTTTTCACAATAGTAAGCAGTTTGATCAGATTTTACTGTTATTAAACTGATAGTTTTAGTTTTCCAAAGCAATCATTGCTTTCTTCTTGATCTTCCTGCATCTAGACACACCCACTAAAATAAACTTATTCAAGATAAGGCTCACATCTACTTGATGCATGGGAAATGTCCTGATATCTACCTAAGCTATTGAACTGACACCCAGAAGGGCTAATGCGTATCTCTTTATGCATTTGCAGAGATTTTGCATTTATCATATTTTCAGTGAGTAGATCTACTTATACAAACCTGCTGTATTCATATAAGTTTTAAATGGAATTTCTTTAGAGGTGAGAAACTAACTATGAAAATTATTCTAGAAAGCTAGGCACAGCTCAGAGGCAAGAATTTATCCTAGTAAGAGTTTCAGAATCCCCCTGAACATATGCAACAGGAGATAAAGCTCAGAACTCAAGAAGGTGCAAATGAACATGTCCACCTAAAGTAGCAATCCCTAAGGGAAGAGATGTAATTTCACATCTCTGGCTTCAGCACTGCGCAAGAGAAAGGAGCAGATGCATTTACCTTGCATACAGCTATAAACATAGTAAATTCACCTTGCCTACCCCCATTTTGGTGTAAGAAAGAGTAAGTACATTTTAATTTGTCTGTTCTTTTCAATGGAATCTTGAAACACAGACATAATACATGGATTCAGAGAATAAATGATATTTATGTATTTATCAGATCCTAATTCAAAATATCACCAAATGAAGGTGAATTTCTCCATTAACAAAGTTTATTAACCAACATGAAAACAAGACTTCTCAGACATAAAGTCTGAAAAAAAAATGCTCCTTGGCCATCAAGGAGCAGCACAGAGAACTTTCCAGAAACCCTCATGATCAGTCTTAAGAAATGGGAGTGTCCTAACAACCATGAATATCATCCCAAGCCTTTCCTCTGTTCTGGCATGTTGTGGCTCCCAGGCAATCTCACAACATGAGCAATTGGAACATGAGCAACACTAACACCCAAGGGTGCTTATAAGGTATAGAAAAGTACCATTTTAGGTATGCCAAGAAAATGGCCTAAAGAAACCTATTTTCTTTCTTTTCTGTCTTGTCACTTGCTTTAGACACAAGCACAGAAAGGAAGTCAGCAGAAGAGCAGAATTACCAAGGCTGAAAAGGGAGTTCTATTCTTTTAAAAAGAAATGTAACATCAGTGAATATTGTTCGAATGTTACAAAATGTAGTGAACATTATATATAAGTTCAATAAATAGATATCAAATTATCTTTTTGTTTGGTTTGGTTTGTTTGAGAAAGGGTATTTCTGTGTAGCCCTGGCTCTCCTGGAACTCACGTTGTAGACCAGGATGACTTTGAACTCAGAGATCTACCATCCCCTGCCTCCCATGTGCTGGGATTAAAGAAAGGTGTGTGCTACCACACCTGACAAAATTATCTATTACTTAATCTTGAGTATAGATGCCTGGATATTTGCTTTATTACTACTATTTAGCATATATAGTATGCAGACTTCAATAGTCAAATAAATTTATTTGAAAAATGTTTTTAAATCTATTAAGAGCATATACTCATTATTTGAAGGGAAATGCACATACAAAGGGAAATATATTCTATAGAAAATTTAAAATATGATTGCTATCTGCTCTCACATGGCATGAGAGTGTAAGGGATTTACCACATATAACCTCAATTTATATTCTAAAAATTACCTGAGTTGAACCTGATACCACTAAAATATAGTCACATACTCCATGGTATTTATTTTCCTATCTCCCTCTCTCTCTCTCTCTCTCCCTCCCCTTCCTGCCTCTCTCTCTCTCTCTCTCTCTCTCTCTCTCTCTCTCTCTCTTTCTCTCTGCATGTGTGTCTGTGTGCTTGCATGTGTATGTGTGTGTACATGCGCATGTGTATGAATAAAACACAGGTATATGTTCACACATGTTTATTCATGTGTTCATGGAGATCCAATCTCCGTGGATCCATGGAGTTGTGAATCATCATCAACTTCCATTCACTGAGCCAGTGTGTGTCGATCAAACTCTAAGTTTAGTAATATGCCTAGTCTTGAAGCCAGCTTCTTCTAGGAATCCCCATCTCACTTTCTGAGGCAGGAACTTGCCACATCCTACCAAGTATTATTTAAAACATGAGGATCTAGGATCTGAGGATTTGAATTTCATGTCTTATACTTATTAATCAGTAACCTTTGCCCCAGCACATCTCTGTGGAAGTATTAACTAATTGAAAACCAGACTCTAGGTTTAAACCTAACCTGAATACCTCTTACTAGTCCCAACTAGTTTACCTTTCAAAAAAGAAAGTTTTGTGTGATCTTTTTCTTGGTCTTTGGGGAATTCAGAGCTGTTACTAAGACACCTCAATTACTTATAGTTTCCGTGTTGACTTTGAAGTATCTAAAAATTTAACCTCAGTGAAAAAACTGTGTAGAATAAACACAACTATTTGAAAAAAAAGTTGAAAAATATTACTGCTATACAAACTGAAGTAGAATGTGCCAGGTTGTTTTACAATTTATTTTGATCAAAGTAACTTCAAGTATTAAACAAGTACTTGAACAAATTTTAAACACGTGCATTTCTAAGCTGTTTAAATCCTATGGTTCTTCATTGTCCTGGTCATTATCAAGTAATTGCAGAAATTATTCAGACTTTCCCTCTGTTCCTGAACAAGATGACATTAGTGGGCCTCATCACTTTTGTTATACAACAACAGGAACTGCATGAACCTTTCTTCTAAATGGAAGCTGAAGACGCTACCTGCCTGGTTTCTCTGTGATGTGCTGGCTGAAATGTTTATTGCAATAATTTTTAATTTAGAAAACGAATGAACTTTGTTCTAAATGAAAAGAAGTGTATTCACGGACCATAACTGAATACGAAATGGCTTTGGAAATTAACCATGGCTGCCAATGAACATTTTTTTTTGCTGAATTCAGCCTACAATTTTTAGGTGAAACAATACAAGCCAAACATTATGACAAGGTCATTCAATGAAAATTGATATTGTTGTAAAACAGTGTAGTTTTATGTATACTTCACATCGACAAACTTCAAAGCATGGGGGGTCTCCATTCCTGGGCAAAGTAGCAATGAGTATATTTTGTGAGATCAAACTACAGTTTCAGCAGTAGTTTGAAAACCTCTGTGCAAATTCAAAGAAAAAAATCTTCATTTTAAAATCTACTTTACTAGGCAGTAGAGAAACTTCTATCAAATTTCCAAAAGGAAATTACTACTTGACAACAAAATAAAACATAAAAGGAAAATATCAAGACATATATCCAGAAGGAATATACACATGCCTTATAAGCACTAAATGTGACCAATTAAAATCTGATGCTCACATATTTGTATCAGTGCTTGACAGAGGCAATTTGTGTGAAAGACATTTTCAAAGATCAAATACATAAAATTGCATTAAAGTACAGCAATCAATTTTATGTTGGATCCTACTACCTATAAATATCAAACAAGCCAAGTATTGCCTCTCCAAATTAAAATATGTCTAAAGCTTTATTATTCTCACTGTTATTATGGTATCACACAAGGAATACAAAATCATATTTCAAATTTTTCATTAGTAAAACAGTATTTTCTCTTTTTCTATGTCATTATCTTTATTTCTGTGGAATTTCTAATTTCTTAATCTTACTGCTTGGCTTACAAAGCCTAATATATTTTTAGTATCTGATTATTTGCAGATTATAAAATTGACCATATCCAATGTAGGTACATAGAAATATAGAATACTCATACCTCCTTGTACACATTGTTTCATCAATTCATTTGCTACATTCTCATCATCAAGGAAATATCAACAGAATATCATCAATATAATCGAAAACCATTATCTGCATCTTGAAATGGTTGTGAAGCATTTCTCCTGATCCTCTATCATTCACAGTATTTCAACACGTTCCACTACAGTTTTCTCTCAGCTTTGGACATCTAGCTGATTTTAGCTGGGGATGGGTACTCCACAGTCACTATTCTCTGAACTTAAACAAATCATTCTCTGTAATAAACTCCATCTGCTGCAAAAACAACAATTTTTAATATGAGTGAGAACTGTACTCATCTATGGTATGCTGATAAGCATTTAGAACTTCTTCAGGTGCTGTACCATATTGGCAGAATGACAATAGGTTCTACTCTAGAGTCTGTGACCTCTCCAGCCACAGGTTGTTGGTTATGGTTACAGTATCAGCCACCATACACTCTGTCGCAGGACTTGGGGAAAGTAAGCTGGTACTGTCCTGGAAGCCACCCTTGTGATGGCTAGCTCTCATGCTGCCAGAAGGTGTTATGCAGGCTGAGAGGGAAGAAAAGTTATTAACAGTCTGCCAAATGGTAAATCTCATGAGCTACAGTAATTTCTGGCAAGAAAAGATATGCCTGTTGATGAAATGATGGCACTAATATCATAGGAATAACCACCAGTTGTCTTATTCTTTTTTTTTTAGGTAAGTCTCATTTATTATGCATGCAAGAGTTCAAAAATGAATATCACAGATAAATCTCACTCATTGTATATAGAAAACTAAATAAAATCTTAATGAAACAAATTTAGCACCTTGAAGAGTAAATATGTGGCCAGATGGGATTCATTGTAGACATGAAAGGATATCAATATTAAGAAATCGCAGCATAACTTACCACGTTAAAACAGCCGAAGAAAATTTATATTTTCATCTCTATGATAAAAGACATTTTATTTTCTAATTTGTTAATTCATTTGTGTGAGGGAGCGTTCTCAGCCTGAGGGTGAATGTCAGAGGACAGTGGCATTTAAATGTCATGTTATTTAAGTCATTCATGTTTGGCTTTATGTGCCTTCTTGCCAAGACATCTGGAAAGGCCATTAAAAGTATTTTGTGAACTTAATCATCTAAGTCATTTATGTACAAGGCGGCCGGAACACCGGATGGGCAGGTGTCTTATTCTTATCTAAGTCTTGCTCAATGGCTAACCTTGAAAGGTTTACTAAGACCCTGTTCCTTGTCAACATTGATATGAATAGCCTTTATTGCCTTTTCCCACAATAAAACAACATAAACTCTCTGAAAGTCTTATTCAGAATAAATCTTTCTTTTCAGAAGTTGTCATTGTTGAGTTATTACTGCTTTTGTCACAACAAAGAAAAAACAATGCTGTACCAAAGACTGTGGCAGTTAACTGTAAATGAAAACACTGCAGCTAATTAAGCAAAAAGGAGCTGGATGCAGGAAAATGTACTTTTAAAATTGTTGAAATGTCTAGAAGTATTCTCTGTGGTATACTTCCAGAACAATTTGTTGACATCAGCTCATCCTTCCTCTGCCACCATTGAGCCACACTTCTCTGCAACTATTGGATACAATATCTCACAGCATTTCTATAAGTGAGAACCAGGATCTTCCAAAATCATTTTTCACCTGAAGAAAAACTCTGTTGAGGCTGTAGATACCATTTCATAGACAAAAGACAGAAGAAAACATATATAAAAAATAAATCTGGAATATGAAAATATTAAGTTAGGATAGAAAGAAGCATGAGAGCCACAGTGTGGAGGTCGACAAAATATTTCACCTTGTGACGAAAAGTTTTTGTTATGATTTCCTGGTTTACATGGGAGAATACTGAGTGATAGGCAGTAGAGTTGGAATGATTGGATCTCTTAAATTAATACAGAGCCCTTAGTTCATAGGTGTGATTCTGCTTATATAAAACTTTGAGTCTAACATAAGATAAAATAACAAGTAGAGAGAGTAAATGAAGGGTTGTTTTTCTGATTTGTTTTGTTTTTTATAGGCATTTACTCAAGTACTCTTTTTTTTTCCACCGAGGACATATCATAGGGATACAATAGTCACTTCTAGAGGAATGTCATATTCAGCCTGTTTCCCAAAATGATTTACATCCTAGGGGTATTCCTCCAGTTCACAGTGTGTCAGATACTTTACATTTGTTCTTAAGGTAGCAAGATTATGGTGCCTTCAGCATGGTGAAGGCAAAACTATTTCTCTACTAGAGACTATAGCAGAATTAACCTGGTAGTATGTGACCCTGACTGAGCCTCAGGGTCCACTTGGGATGCCAAAAGTTATACAAAATTTTTAGAGCTTGTAATGGTCCTTGAAGGCTTAAAAGAGGCCACCTCTGTAGACCTAGAACTGCAGATATCTCTTGATAGAAAGAGCAACCCACTCAAACAGTTGCAAGACCACATATAGACAAAAGTATTCCCAGCTAGGGGTATGAAAGTAGTGTCCCTACAGTAAGAAAATAATCAAAAATAAAGGCATTGAACTAGAAGGTGACTTTCCAAGGTTAATCAGAAATCAGGCAATATTGCATTCATTTTCTTGGTGCTGTGACTTAATAGTATGGTTATTACAAACTTTGGCAATACTCCACCGGGAATGGCTATTCAGAAACTAGGTTACCAAAGAAATAATTATGCACACTCTAATTCCATCTTGTATACAAACTCTTGCTTTTAAAAAACATAGAACTCAAATTTGAATGTCTAAGCAGTCATTGATGTAAATTCGACCAACATTTTCATCTTAGTACCTGATTTAGAATAATGAGGGGTTCTTCTCTTTTTCTCTCTTCTCACTATAAGACTTCCAAAGCAAAGCTCAAAGTACTGCCCATTTAATGGATTTTTTCACTAAAAGACCAGTTCTGTTCAAGATTATGAGGCTACATATAAAAGCTAGTAATTACTTCTCCAGAGATATGGGAGAGGGAAGTATAACACAGGACTAGACTCTGAGTTCCCTGCTTTTATTTGTCTACTTACTGGATCTGCTCATTTCTAGCCCCCCATTAGCATTCTCATCTGTATGCTGCAGAATTACTCAACAGATTGAATTCTATGGGCAGCCCAACAAGTCAAGTACAAGTTCATCATGGGCATAATCACTTGACTAGGAACAAACCAGGAGCTGAGTTAAAATTATTTAGAAATTATTTTAAGTAAGGTTGAGGTTTCTTCATACTTGGAAGAGATGTTGAGAACAATGATGGCTATAGAACAGTATCGAGGGTAAAGGAAGACTTGGCCAACGAATGCTTCAGGAGGGAAGTTGTCCTTGGAAAAATCTTTTCTTTGGGAAAACTGCACATGAAGCAGAGTGGGAAATAAGGGCAAGTGTACTGGGCCATAAAACACAGAGCAGAAAAAAAAACAAGGAATGAAAAAGAATAAAAGCCTTTTACTCTCTGGTATCATTTAATGAGAGGCATTTAGTGAACAATGTTTTCTGGTGTTGTATTCTATTCTATCCCCATTCTATTCCTTTTTCTAAGCACAATAAACCAGTTTTAGCCGGTTACCCAACAATCACAAATACATGACAGATGGATTTGAAATACAGACCCACCAACTCACTCCGAAGTCCACACTGCCCAAAAAAAAAAAAAAAAGATTTTCTCATCTTTTCGTGCCAACTCCAAGACATTAGTGGGGGTTTGGATATGATTCAGTCATAAAAGACTTTCTTTAAGAATCCTTATACTCATGATATCTGGGAAACCCTACAAAGTCTTAATTCTAAGAGAAATCTGTAGATCCAGATATGGTAAGTAAGCACTAAGATAAGGTAGGTAAACACTGAATCTTATCCCTCACCTCTTTCAGATGAAAAAAAAAAATATGTAAGATGGAAAGTTGACATGGAAAGCATTGGGGTGTAAAGCAGAAAAGGGGTTCATTAATGTTAACAACTTCTCCGGCTGTTCCTAGCACCCATGGCCTTTAAGCTGGTCAACATATGCCAATGATAAAGTTCAAATTAGTCTGAAGAACACTGAGGGGAAATGTTCCAGGCTGTGAAAACACTGTGTAATGAAAATATTTTCTTGCTGATTAATCTACAAAAGTAGAAGCCTTTGGGGGGATCTGATTTTAATCAGTTTATAAGCTAAAATACTGTTGTGTGAAACCTACTAAATCATATTTCTGCAAAAAAATAGACTGTAATTATTTTCCAATCTCTTTAGTTTCAGTTCTCTGAAGTTATCCATTTACTAAGTTGAATTGGAGATTTGTATATATATATGAATCATATAATAACTGTTATTAAAGGACTTATTTCATTATTAGGCACTAAATTAATTAAAACATATTAAATCTCCAAAATATGACATTTTTCTTCTGTAATATTGACCAAGTAATAATGAATGGCTGTTGGTTAGGTTTATATAAACTTAACACAAGCTTGAGTCTTATGGAAAGAAAGACTCTCAATTGAGAGCATGTCCATAAGATTTGCCTGTAGGCTAGTTAATAGTGCATTTTCTGATGACTGATGTGGGAGAGTCCAACTCACTGGAGTACCAACTCTAGGTTAGTGTCCTAAGTGGTATAAGAAAGCAGGCTGAGCAGGTCACAAAGAGAAAGTCTGTCATGGAACATTTGTACATTGTGTGAAGATATGTTGCTGTGATTGGTTTAATTAAGAGTTGAACAGCAAATACCTAGGCAGGAGGCATAGGGCAGAGAGAATAAGAAGGAAGAGATAATCTCGGCACAAGGGAGGATGGAGGAAGCAGGATGGATATCATGTGACAGAACGTAGTTTTATAAAAATGGATTAATTTAAGTTATAAAAGCTAGTTAAAATAAGCTAAGGCCAACTAATTTTTTTGGAGTTGATCTTGTATCCTGCCACATCACTAAAGGAATTTATCAGCTGTAGGAGTTCTTTGGTAGAGTTTTTAGGGTCGCTTATGTATACTACCATATCATCTGCAAATAACGACAGTTTAACTTCTCCCTTTCCAATTCGAATCCCCTTGATCCTCTTATGTTGTCTTATTGCTATTGCTAGAACTTTAAGCACTATATTGAAGAGGTACGGCGAGAGTGGACAGCCTTGTCGTGTTCCTGATTTTAGTGGGATGGCTTTGAGTATCGCTCCATTTAATTTGATGTTAGCTGTCGGCTTGCTGAAAATAGGCCCTGAACCTTGTCAGGGGAGCACACTGGAGCTGCCTTGTTGTAGGGATGGGTAGGGGTGCAAAAGAGCCTGTCCTGTGGATGTGAGAATAGGAGAGCAGCGTCTTCCTCTCCCCCATATGCCATGTGGTGGTATGAGTAAGGAAAATAAGTCCCCCACCCCTTGCCACCTACAGAAAGCAGGAGAGATGGCCACAGGGGCATGAAAACGAAGGAGCTAGCCCTGCACCTCACCAATAGCAGCAATTGGAAAAGCAAGCCCTGCCCTTCCCCTGGGCAAAACATTAGAGCCCTGTTGGTATGAGTACATGTGGATGAGCTGGACCAGAGGCTGTGAATACAGGAGAATCGGCCCCACTCCTTGCTGCCTGATGCATTGGATGAGCTAGTTGGGGCAGTGATGGAGAGCTCCTGTCGGTGTCAATGATGAGGAACACCAGCCCAGCCACCACCCAGGCCCAGAACTAGAGTTTTCAGTTGGCCACACCCCAATATCCACTTCGTCTATGTGAAGGGCTAGACCTGGAGAATCAAAGCTTTAGGATTTCCATGACACAGGGCAACAACGGGATATCCAAGAGAAGTCCCAGTGAGGAACCAGCATTGGTAAGCAGAAGTCTTATCAAGAGGCTTCAAACCAGACCAATGACTCATTGGCAGTAAAGATGTGTGGATGTGAGACTCCCTGGGCCATGCTACAGCTGTCACAACAGGATTTTTGCTCTTTTGTTTGTTGGTTGGTTCGTTTATTTAGTTTTATTTTTAATTTTTTTGAAGGGAGGGTACAAGGACAGACGGCAGAAGTGAGGGGACAGGTAGATGAGTGGGATCAGGATGCATGATGTGAAATCCACAAAGAATCAATTTTAAAAATAGTCTCATAAAATATTTTGGTGTGTAGGAATGTATTTGGCTACGTTCTTGAGGTAACAAAATCTAAAGTGTTATTTTCAAGCAATATGAGCACAGAGGCACTGACAGTATTAATGTGGTCACTACTTGAATATGTCTAAATGTGTAAAGTACAATAGAGTACATATGAATTCACACAATATATATGCATACTTATCATATAGATAAATATCATGTTTTGGCAAGTATATGAGTAATGACCAAATATCCCAATAATAAAAACTCTCAAATTATTTTGCCATATGTAGAGAATATCATATAGGCATATGACTGTGCTTAGTATGAATACATTTTATTTTTTAAAATATGCACATATGTATGCAATATATGTGAAATTATAAAATTTTACTAATGGTCAGCTTGAAAGATGAAAGTGATTTTCTTAATATTACTTATTTGTTTCATTTATTTATTTATTTAATTTCTTTGAGACAATGTATGTTTGGTTGGTCTTGAACCTACTCTGTAGACCATATTGATCTCAAATTTATAGTAATCATCCATCTCTCCCATATATTGAAATTATAGATATATACCACCATACCCAGCTCCCAAACTTTAATGTATAAAACTCTAAGCCCTTAAATGATTTACTGTTAGTATGCTTATAAAGATAAAATGTCATAAACATAAAGTGTCATCTGTGTGCACGTGTTCCTGTGGGTGCACACACGTATGCAAGCGGATGTATGTATGTTTATACATGCCTGTAGAAACTAGAGGTAAGCTTCAATGTCATACCCAGGAACCATTCACATCTTTCTTCATTTCTTTTCTTTTCTTTCTTTCTTTTCTTTTCTTTTCTTTTCTTTTCTTTTCTTTCTTTCTTTCTTTCCCTCTTTCATTCTTTCTTTTTCAATTTGTCTTTCAGATTTTATGTCTGCCTACCCATCTGCCCATTCGTCTGTCTGCTCAACCATCTGCCTTTCTTTCTTTGAGACAGGAGGTCTCATCAACCTATAGCTTATTAAGCAGGCTCCACTGACTGGCCAGTAAGCCCAATGGTTCTACCTGCATTTACCTCTCAAACATTACAAGTGTGCACCACTATGGCTGGCCTTTTTTACTTGAGTTCTGAGCATCAAACTCAATACCTATGATTGTAGACCAAACAATTCACCAATTCAGTCATCTCTCAAGTCGTAGTAAAGATAATTTTGGGGAGAGCAGACAGTCCTCTGTTAAATCTAAACATTTTGAAGAACTAGTGTTCCTCAAGGACTGGGGACAGCTTGGGGGAATGGGATGGTTGGGATGGAGGAAGGGTGGATATGGGAGCAGGGAAGTCTATATCTTAATTAAGGGAGCCATTTTAGGGTTGGCAAGAGATTTGGCTCTAGAGGGGTTCCCAGGTGTCCAAGGAATTTCCCCAGCTAAGTCCTTGGGCAGCAGAAGAGAGGGTGCCTGAACTGGCCTTATCCCAAAGCCACACTGATAAATATCTTGCATATCAGCATAGAACCTTCATCTTGTGGTGGATAGAGGTAGAGACAGAGACCCACATTGGAGCATTGGACTGAGCTCCCAAGGTCCAGATGAAAAGCAAAAGGAGGGAGAACATGAGCAAGGAAGTCAGGACCGTGAGGGATGCATCCATTCACTGAGACAGTGTGACTGATCTAATAGGAGCTCACCAAGGCCAGCTGGACTGGGACTGAACGAGCATGTGATCAGACCGGACTCTCTGAATGTGGCTGACAATGAGGGCTGACTGAGAAGCCAATGATAATGGCACTGGGTTTTGATTCTACTGTATGTACTGACTCTTGGGGAGCCTACTCTGTTTGGATGCATACCTTCCTAGACCTGGATGGAGGGGGGAGGGCCTTGGACTTCCCACAGGGCAGGGCACCCTGACTGCTCTTTGGACTGGAGAGGGAGGAGGAGGAGGACTAGGGGGAGGGGGAGGAAAATGGTAGGAGGTGGAAATTTTTAATAAAAAATAAAATAAAATAACAAAAAAGGAAAAGAAGACACCAAGAGAATTAATAAATAAATTTGAATTGAGAGGTTTAAATAAATAAATTTTTTAAAAAAAGAAAAATTATAACCAGCTTATTAATGTGATTTTTCAGGCCATATACTTTTATGACTCTCTTAAAGGCACCGCCTTTGAATTGGTACACAACACTTGCTTCCTCAACTGTGTATCTTCTGTGAACATTTCAGATACAGTTCAAATATCTTTTCATGAAACTTTCCCTAGTCAACACAGTTATTATCTCAGAGGAATAATGCTCTTACATAATACTTATTATAGCTGAAATTATATCTTCTTTGGGGAAATTATTTATTTAATCAATGGCTCATTAGGCTGTGCATTCTAAAGCAGGGAATTTTTTGCTCATAACTGTACAACTAAGAACAATAAGGATAGGTGCATGAAACGTTCTCAGAATATATTTGTTGAGTGAACAAATTTATTATTTGACTGTTGTTATACTTAAGATTAGTATTCTGACTTTTTCAGTCACATAAATGGGTGAAGGTGAAATTGCACTGTGAAGAAAGAATAGAGAGGCATCCTAACCCTTTGAATTACTGTATAATCTCACAGACCTTAACAAAGGAACAAAGTCATTTAATCTTACCTTTGCACATAGAAACTAGGCATTCACTCCTCTATCCATTCAATTTATTTGTAAATAGTATGTTGTAAACGTTTCAGCAGTTTCAGACTGAGTAACTTGATCAAGCAATTGTAGAGTCAGTGCAGTTTCTCTCCTTTGGTTAATGTCAGCTACCTAAAGATTTCTTAAAGCCCCTTTTATTTTCTAAGCTTTTAAAGCCATGAATTCTGGTGCTATTGTGCATCATGCATATTCTTGTCTTGTTTTTCCACTAAAATCTTCACTAAGTATAAATGGGGTTTTACTCAGAACATTTCCTCAAATTTGATTTTCCTAGTTCTAACTTTTTCATGACTGTTTGTTTCAGCATTTTATTTATCTCTTTCAAGTGGACTCTTTAATTGCTATTTTCCTGGCTTTTGGTCTCAGCTTGACATTTTTAAGAGTGTTGTATCACTAGATGATAGTCAAATTCTTGCCAATTTTTCTGCTGAATTTCACCAGATCCAGTGCTGATTTATGAAAATTACAATATCTTGTGACACTCAGGGTAGATCTGGGTTTGAATGTCAAAGAAGCTTAGTTGATTTTTAAAGATAGAATCCCTCCATTTATTCATACCCATAGTCTATGAAAATTCAAAAATATATGTGGGTTGTTAGGTACCCTGCTGACAGAAAAGCATGAGACCCAATGGTCTTATTTTCATAAAACCTGTTTGTATCCAATGATCTGAGTATGCTGTTCCTTTTAGTTTCTTAGCAGCATGTTAAGCTATCTTGTCCTGTTACATTACTTACTCTGTAGGTAAATTACTTGATAGCACTAAATTTTTTTCAGGATCAGTTCCTGTACTAGTAATAATGGTATTTTAAATATGCCATGCTTTTTGTGTTTTACAAATACTTCTACAAATGACCCATGTCATAATTTTTCATATACAATTCTAACTGGATAATTCCGTTATCAAAACAGAAACTCATGTACTTAAAAATTACTGAACTCTTAAGAGGCACTAATAAAACTATTAGGCAATTCAGCTGCAAGCACTTGGAAGCTTGAGATTAATGTATTCATAACATAAAGAGATGGCTATCAAATTAAGAGATACAGAGTTGGAGAGATGGCCCAGTGGTAAGAGCATTGGCTGTCCTTCCAGATGACCTGAGTCCCTTTTTCATCACCACCATCTATAATGGGATCTGATGCCCTTTTCTGACATAAAATCATAGATGCAGATAAAGCATTCATATACATTAGACATATAAGCAAATCTTTTTTAAAAAATTAAAGGATACTGTATCTTTGTGTAATAAATAAAGCTGTGGTACTAATAATACTGAAGTTGGTTAAGAAAAATGGATTTAGGTCTGTAAAGATGGCTTAGTAGTTAGAAACACTAACAGACGTCAGTTCTGTTGCCAATACCAACATGGCAGCTCTTCATCATCTGTAACTTCAGTCCCCAGGGATCTCTCACAATGTCCTAGCCTCTGCTGGCATTCGCAACACATTGGGCACAAACACACACTCAAAAAGACATAGATACACATAAAACAAACATGATTCTTTTTTAAAAGAAAGGTGCATTTATGTCTGACTGGAGTTGAAAAAAAGCTAGAGAAATGTGTCTTCGGCCACACTATCTTGAAGTATGTTGTGATTTCTGTTCTTCCTTTAGGCTTAATATTCTACTTTCACATGAACATAGTCTGTGGTATGAACTGTGATGTCAGCTAATCTAAGTTTAGAATCTCCATTGAGAAGTCAGATATAATTCTAGTAGATGTGCCTTTATATGTTACTTGACCTTTTCCCTCGCAGTTATTACCCAAAGTCAAACATTAGTCAAAGCTTGGGGAATCCTGCAGAAGAGAGAGAAGAAGAATTGTATATGCCAGAGGGCACAGAGGCACCACAAGAAAACCCATAGAGTCACCTAACTTGGGCTCGTAGGAGCACACAGAAACTGAACCTACAACCAGGGAGCCTGCATAGGTCTGACCTAGGCCTTTCTGCATATATATGATGGTTGTATAGTCTGATCTTCTTATGGGACTCCTGACAATGGGAGCAGGACCTATGTCTGACTCTTTTGCTGGCTTTCTGGATCCTATTCCTAATACTGGGTTGTCTACTCAGCCCTAAGAGTAGGGGAAGTGCCTAATCTCACTGCAACTTGATATGCCAGTTTGATTGATATTCATGGTGGGAAGTCTGCACTTTTTAAAAATAGAAATGGAAGAGTGGGCATGGTGGGACAGAAGGATGGCAGGGACTGGGAAGAGAGGAGGGAGGGAAAACTGTGGTTGGGATGTAAAAATATAATAATGATTATTACTACTATTACTAATAATAAGTACCTATAATCTGAAAAAAAATCTAAGGTCTAAACACAAAATTTCTCCTCTTGTCTTTGATAGCAGAAAATACGAAATAATTCCACACTAATTCAGAATTACATACAATAAAGGGTTATTTATTTAGGGGAGACTCACAGATCACTGTCCAAGATCACAGTCCTCTGCACAAACTAGGAACAGAAACAGAGTCTAGCAGCTAGAAGCAAGAACAAGAAGGAAGAGAGCAAGCACATGCTTTACAGCTGCATTTATAGTATAAGAGACAATGCCCAAGAGGGCTGGTATCTTAAAGGCTATTGGCCAAAGGAGCTCCCATAGCACCTCCCCTTTTGTTTAAATAAGAGAGTTCTAAACCCAATACAAAACTATGTACACTAGGAACAGATATCAAGTATAAAGGTAGAATTACAACCAACATAAACCATATTAAGCAAGGAACATATCCAAATGTTTTAACATTCTAGCCTAAGGAGTCTAAGTCTTGTATTGGAAATAGTCTCACTAGATCATAAGAGGACAAAAACTACAACTGTTTAATCTTTAACCCAATCAAAGCCTGAGAAAGAAGATAATATTACTTGAGTAGACAGGAACTGCAATCAAGAAGCTTCCAAAATGTGCAGTAGATGACAGAGACAACTGGCTGCTTGAAAAATCACCCAAAGTCTCATTTACAATGTTGAAACAACCAATTTTGCCTAAGGCCTAGAGTAACTAAAAGACAATTTTCAGAGGCAGGAAATTTTTCATACCCATCTTACCCTGTCTTAGCAAGATTTGACAGTCTTTTTCCTTGTATCCTTCTTGTTCAGTCAGGACATTGTGCACTTTGACAGTGGTCAAGGCTTGGGCAGTTTCTTGCCCAAAGACCAGTTTGCCAAGAAGAGAAACAAGCTCCAACTGGAGTTTCTTTGGTGTTCAACACCCTCTCAGGAATAGATCAGTGCTGCCAGGAGCAATCTTGTCTCATGTCAACAGAATCCTAAGTTATTCAAATGCCATGTTCTGCAGATCTTTGAAGTTGCTGAAGGTTAGCTATCTATGCACAATACAATCTCTATGTAGCTAAAGAACCTTAGTCTTACTAAAAGCATAACACCTATAATACTAAATACCTATGTAACTTAATGATTAAGACTTCATATGAGAACATTAAACAATCTTTAAACAACTGTGCAGTAAAGGAGGGCAATGACTTCAAAATGTAAATAATGTATAAATATCTTAATCAGATGTAGAAATATATAATGCAATTGATAAATATTTCCTAAGATTGTATCAATATACAAAATGCCTTAAACAGAAATAGAAACATGCAAGCATAAAATCTGACAAAATAACTTTGCTAGGTGTACAAATATTGTAAACAGAAATAGGTGCATATTCAATATAACAAATATCATTTGAATTTGTATCAATATACAAAAATCTATACCAATGTAAATTGTCCACAAATAATAGCTCACAATATTTGCGCTGTTATTCACTATTACTATTATTAGGGTAAGTAAGTTTACACTAATCTACCTATATTCTATTCAGTTTTCCTTCATTTTTTTGAGGTCTCCAAGCCTACACAATTTCCACCCCGATCCCCAACCATATACAAGTAATAATCAAACCCTATATGGTGTCCCTAACCATGAGGATTAACTCT
>NC_022028.1:4670938-4672114 GCF_000317375.1 Microtus ochrogaster | reverse complement strand
GGTCAGTCCCATTCAGCTCCCTGACTGCTGGTCCCACATCCATGCGCTCCCATGAGCTCAGGCCCACTGTCTCTGTGTTCCCTCACTATGACCCCCTGGCTGGTACAATTCCTCCTCCCTTTCTTTTCAAGACTCTCAGCGCTCAGAGCAGTGCTTGTCTGTGGGTCTCTGCCTCTGCTTCCATCAGTTACTGGACAGAGTATCTCTGATGGCAATTAGGGAAATCATCAATCTGTTTACAGTAGATGGCCAGTTCAGGCACCCTTTCCACCACTGTTAGGAATCTTAGTTGAGGTTTTTTTGTAGCTTCATGGGGATTTCCCTTGCACCAGGTTCTCCCTAACCCTGAAATGCCACCCCCCACAACAAGACATCTCTTGTTGGGCCATCATCCTGCCTCCAACCTGCCTCCCACACCCAGGTCACCTAACCTGCTCCTTCTAGTTCCTATTTTCTCCATCCTCCCAACCTTACTCCCAGTTTACCTAGGAGACCCTTTCTACTTCCCCTTCCCAGGAAAATCCATGCATCTCTCTTTTGGCCCTCCTTGTTATGTAGCCTCTCTAGGGCTGTGGATTGTAGGTTAATTATCTCATCCTTATTTGGAGTTCTGGCAGAACGTTGTAAGAAGGTGCACCATTTCTGCAGCTGGTACCTAAAAGCCAGTCTCATAGTAGTTTTATCAGTATCATAACATCATATCAACCAGGTGGATTCATTGTTGTGGGGCCCCATATTCTTCCTTGACACTTACTTCATGAAAAGCTGCTGTTCATTGTCGAAAACGAAAACATCATTCATATAGACATATATTCAACAAAAGATACAATATAGACAAAATGGGAATGGTGAAAAGTAAAACATTTCCTTAAAATCTATCTTCTTTCTGTCCCATACCAGATGGCTTCTGACATGAGACAGAAATCCTGAATATTTTTAACAACATGCTTGGATTTAGATAATAGAGCCAACATTCAACTCCAAAGTCAGCTCGGATTTTTAATTAAATATCTATACATGTGCAGATAATCAAATTTTACTATGGAGATTATACAGCATCATAAGTCAGTTTTCTCTTTGCTTGTTGATTCTTTCTGCATAGCTATGTTTTTTTTAATCTTTAGACATCTAGATGTTCAAAGACTCTCAAGTCTTTGAAGATGAGTATTTTCCTGC
>NC_022028.1:4632373-4666328 GCF_000317375.1 Microtus ochrogaster | reverse complement strand
TAAGATTTAGATTCACTCTATCTACATATGCCCTTTGTAATTTCTCTTCAACAACAATCAATTCTTTTTTTGCTTTAGCAGTTAATTCCCTGGGACTATCTAAGACTTTGTCACCATCTAAGATTTTGTTTAAATGAACTATTAGATCAAGTGTTATCCCAGCAGCCAGTCATAGACTGGAAATGTCTCGTAACACTCTTTGAAAGTCATTAAGCTTCCACAATCAGTCTCTTAATTTGTGCCTTTTGTGTCCTAATTTTCTGTAATCCTATTTTGTACCAAGGTAATTGATAGACTCTCCTCTTTGTATTTTTTTCAGGATAAATTTGCAATTCCATTTAGGCAAAACTTTCTTTGCTTCTTCAAATATTCTTTCTAAAATATCTGCATTTGAGCCAGATAACAAAATGTCCCCAGTGTAATGGTAAATTATAGACTTAAGATATTGCTTGCATATTATTTCCAGTGGTTGACTTACAAAGTGTTGGCACAGGGTGGGATGATTGAGCATTCCCTGTGGGAGGATGGTTCACAGGTATCTCCTAGTTGGCTGAGAATTATTATAAGTAGGCACTGTGAAAGCAACTTTTCTCTATCCTTTTCTTTAAAGGTATAGTGAAGAAACAACACTTTAAATCAATAATTATAAGATGACATTCTTTTATTAATAGAGAAAGCAGAGGAATTCCAGATTGTAGAGGGCCCATAGACTGGATAACCTTGTTGACAGCTCTTAGATCTGTCACCATTCTCCACTTTCCAGATTTTTTTTTAAACAAATACAAAGGAATTACAAGGGCTGGTTGATTCTTCAATATGGTGAGCTTCTAGTTGCTCCTGTATCACCTGTTCTAAAGCCTGCAGTTTGTCTTTCATTAAAAGTCATTGCTTAACCCATATAAGTTTCTCTGTTAACCACTTTAAGAACAAGGCTGTTAGTACCTCAAAAGGCTTGCTAGTTGCTTTGTGTTCTTGTATAGCTGGTGACATTTGTTTATAATATCCTATATCCTTCCTAGAAACATGAGTTTTGGGAACTTCAGGAAAGTTAAACTAGGTATTCCATTGCTGCAATAGGTCACAGCCCATAAATTCACTGCAAAGCACTTCTTTTACCCAAGCTTCAGTATTATAGTCAAATGTTTCAACATTCCATTGTATGCAAGATCCATTCATCTATGGGTGCTGATGTAACCTTTAAAGGCCCAAGGATCTTCTTACATTCTAAGTTGGCATTTTCAAAAGCCAAGGATTTAATTAGTACACATCTAGTTTCAGGGTCTGTCACTCCTAATTGTACAGCCTTAGTTAATCTTTGTAAGAAGTCAATAAAGATTCTCTCTGGACCTGTTTAACCCTAATATATGTCTCAATCCTCTTTCCTGGTTTCTTAAATCCTTTCCCAAGCATACAAAGCTGTTGTGCTGCATAGGGACAAGGTGCATTCATCAGAGCAAGCTGTTCCTAAGAATCAAAGTAATGACCCTCGCCAAGAATTTGATCTTGGGAAGTCGCAAATCCTTTTGCTTTCCCCCTTTGCTCTAAAATTTTTGCCTTTTTTCTCCAATAACACTTCAGAAGCAGCTGAAGTCCATTTTCTAGGACTGCTGAGATTGATAGAAGCCAGTCATGTGGAGTAGCCTTATTGCTTGAAGCTCACATTTTTCACCATTTACCTGACAAATGGTGAATGTAGGCCATAAGAAACTACTGCTTGTTTTATTTCTTTTAGATCACTTATATGTATTGGTTCCCATGCATATTCTTTGACTATTTTAGGGTACTTTGTGCCAGATGGCCTTTCTGGGAAAATTACAAGATATGCGTTTAAAACTCTGTGTGTCTGGCATGTACTGATGAGGGTAAATCCTATCCTGTCCTTTTGTCCCTACTCATCAATTTCAATAAATTCCTCAATCTTTTCCATTCTTTTTACTGTTGCCTTTTTTAAAAGTCTGAATCTTCTGTCCAGTGTTCTGCTCTAATATCCTCACTGAGGATTCCTAGGTATGAAACTTGTCTAGTAAAGGTAATGTCTCATCCTTGGACACGTCATAACTTTTCAACATATTTCAATAGTTAAATTCAACAGCACAAATTCTTTCAGATACTTTTGTCAAGTTGATGCTATATCTCTCCATAGTATTGAACCATTTTTAATGAGATAATTTTGAAAACAAAGATAATTCCTAGAATCAAATAAAGAGATGTAGAAGGAGAATCACATAAGCCTTGTAAAATATCTTCTATAGTATGAACAAAATTATTGAACTCCTGGATGTTATCAGTCATTTTTGGCAGTTTTTCAGATCTTACTTGTTGTAAGGCAATTATAATGAATTGGAGTAGGTGTAATAATCTTTATTGACCAGCAGGTGTCACAGCTGCAGCCACATGGCCAAGACACGTTAGCAGCATTGAACAGCTGCTTACTTAGGTACTGAAAAATATGCTTTGTTTAACAAATTAAGAACAGTTACTAAGGTGATCAAACAGTTCTGAGAGTTGGGACCAAGGATAATGAGAAAACCCAAAGTTTTCCATAAGTGTGTGTTGTGGACTGTGTGCACTGCGGGCATTGCAGGCAGCAGTGTGTGGGCTGGCATGTAACACACAGAGAGGAAGGATGTGGATTGCAAGCCAGGGAGCACTGAGCAATAGCCTGCTACATCCGAGGACCAGCTAAAGCCAAAGGTAAAAGAGTCTGTTCTCAATGTTCCAGTGATTGGCAGACCAATTCCAAAAAGTGTGGCCTGGCCCCATGTTCAGGTGCCAGATGATGGCAGAAGATATAAAATAATCCCACACTAGTTCAGAATTACATATAATAAAATGTTATTTATTTAGTAGTGACTCACAGATCACTGTCCTACATCACAGTTCTCTGCACAAACAGGGAACAGGAACAGAGTCTAGCAGCTGGAAGCAAGAACCAGAATCAAGAGACCGAGTGGACACTTTACAGTTGCACTTATACTATAAGAGACCATGCCCAAGTGGACTGTTATCTTAAAGGCTATTAGCCAAATGATCTCCCACAGCAGGTTCTTTCTCGGTGCTCAGCAATATGACACATTTGTGATGTTGTTAGCATTTCCCCCCGCAAAAAAAATAGCCCTTGAATTTTTTTATTACATTGTTATTTAATGAGGAGAAATGGTGCAAGCACCATGGTGTACATGTGAAGATCAGAGAAAAATTTGTAAGAATTAGTTCTCTTCATTCATGGCATAAGCTCTAGGAATTGAACTTGGGTCATCAGGCTTGACAGTAGAAACCTTACCCAGTAGGCGTCTAACGGATACACAACGGTGGTCTTATTGTTTATTGGCACATATATTGAGTCACTTTAATGTGTCCTGCATTATGCTGTAAATCTAGGATTAAAGTGTTTATACCTTTGTGAAGCATTCAATAAGAAGAATTTGAAATCTAAATGCAATTAATTAGAAAGTAATTTTATAAGATAAAATTTTGAGTTTTAAAGTATATTGGAGCTTGTCAAATTATCGAATACTTTTTATTACGTGAAGAAATCAAACACTATCGCCTGCATTTAATATGCAAAACAACCTGCCAGCACATCAGATTATTTAGTTTACTACATGTGTGGCAAGTGAAAGAAAGGCTGGATAGAGCATTCAAAACCTTCTTTATCAAACTAATTCTGCAATTATAGCACAGGCAAAAACGTCTTTGACAGAAACAGCACATACATAGCTGTCGAATTCTAGAAACACACTAAAAGTAGAATTAGTCATTGTCACGCACAAGCATCTAAGAAGACTGAGGAGACTGTTTGCTTTTTAGAAATGAAAGTACGGTGACCAAGATTTAAAAATTATTTGTAGCAATCTATTTGCTTTTATTACAATAAATAAGTACACTTTTAAGATAATTTTAAAGAGATTAGTAATGTAACAAATCTCTACCAATTTTACACTTGAAATATTCTAAATTAAGAAGGATATTGGGCAGGGGTTAAAAATCTTATCCAGACTGCAACACTTTTACAATAGCCCTGAAATAAATTAAAACTAAATTTTATTCCTTTTCTAGATAGCTCTGAAAACGCTCACATGTAGCATTATACCTTGGCTTTCATACATACAGAAGTAGGAGTATGTAGAGATACTGTCTTTCCTTAGAAAAAGCATACAAGGTCCATTTCAGTGCATGAGTTAAGACAGTCAGATAAGAGGCAGTCATTTCCATCTCTGTCTTCCTTGTTTGAGGGGAGGGAGTAAGGAAGATATCACATTCATTAAAAACAGATTTCACCTTAATTTTATAGTAAAATGCCTGAAACTTGTTTAACCAAGGCTTTAAAATTATGATTCTGAAATAATTAGGTGCATGTTTCCCAAGGAAAGTGATTAAACAGTAGAGGCGTTGATGGACCAGTGACCAGCTGGTGCTGACTGCATTTGAGTTGTTAGCAAAGGTTTGACTTAATAAAGATTAGTCTGATGCCTACAACACTAGTTTCTGGAAATTTTTTTAAATATATTGAGTAAATAAAATGCTTCTAGGGGAAACACATTTAGAAAACTTCAGTTTATAGGAAGTTAAATTCAATTCTGTAAGACATTGTGAAGTTTCTGGAATATGTCTGATCCCCCTCTGAGAACAGAAATTGTCATCAATATCTTCAAAACACATTTGATCATAGAGAACCTCTTAAACCACTGCTCCAAATGAGTGAGTGAGGAATTTTTCATTTTTGCAAATGCCAGGAAACAACTGCCTGGATTTCTACCCTAAAAACAGTTATTGGTGCAAGAAGAATATTGAGTTCCACATGCTGGTAAAAATCACTATGGAGTAAAAGTGAGCATATTGCAAATGTAGTAAGTATGCGCCTACCAGTATGAGATGAGATATTTTGTTACTCTCCCACTCATCCCCAGAAATAGAAATCCACCATCTGCACTAGATGTAGGACTGGGCTTCCTAATGTCCAGGATACACTGGGGATTCCCTAGACCCGAAAGAAACTGCACAGGCATGGTGAGTCTTCCTGGGTATCTTTAACTGAACTGAAATTGAGCTAAAAACATTGATAAAATCATAGTTTGTGATATAAAATGGCACATAATAAAACATCGATTGTGTAATGGGAGATATATGCTGGATGTACTCTTCAGCCTTGCATAATTATGTAATATGTAACACAAGGATGGAGATTGTGCAGAACAACTACTTTTGGGTACTGAATAAACATTGCAGCAATGTTCTTGACAAAAACATAGAAATGTGACAATGGAAAGTCCAGCATCGCCCAGCTTTGTCATGGAGTGCTTCTCAAAACAGGGTGTAGAGAAGTGGAGCTCAGCGGTTTCTCTGGGTTTTAAAAGCAGACACTAAAGATTTAGACTGTGAGAAGAATAGCAGTGAGGCAAGAGCCCCGAAGACAAAAGGCTGTAGGAATGAATAGAAGAGAAGTAGAGAGCGATTAGCTTAACACCCATTTATATTGAGCAAGAAGAACAGCTACATCTAGATAGAAGCGTGTAGTAATAGGAGTGGTGGGCTGCGTCCCCAGCACCCCGCTGCCCGCAAGGCTAGCTTTACCCGAAATAATTACACGGAAACTGTATTCATTTAAACACTGCTTGGCCCTTTAGCTCTAGCCCTTACTGGCTAATTCTGATATCCCCATCAACCCATCTCTAATAATCTGTGAGCACCGGTCTTATCGGGAAGATTCTAGCCTACGTCCATCCTGGGTTGGAGCTGAATCGCGTCTCTGGGAGAGGGGAGCATTTCGTCTCTGCTCCAGAGCGCAGAGCTGTCGAGTCTCTGTCTGAGGTGCCTTACCTCACTTCCTCTACCTCCCAGCATTCTGTCTGTTTACTCCACCCACCTATGTTCTAAGCTATGAGCCCAAGCAGTTTGTTTATTACTTAACCAATGAAATCAACAGATTGCTATGACACTCCTACATCAGAAACGTGTGTATGTCCAAACACAGAGAGAATATACACACATATATGTATGGATTGTGATATGAATGGTATTTCTGAAAGTTACAGAGATGTGCATGATGACTTCAAGCCAGATAAGATAGAGGAGGATACAGGAGATAATAAATTCAGATCTCCCAAAAGATGTGCATAACAGTACATTTCTATTGATTTTGAAATAACAAGTGTGATTATAAGCTGTGTATAAATTATTTTGCATTTAATATTTTGCATTTTTTCATAAGTTTCTATCAAAATAATCACTAGTTTGGGAGGGCAGTAAGTTGAACGGGAAGGACCTGTCACATTTATTTTTCATACAATTATAAATATCTATGCATATAAAATACAAGACTGCATTAGAAATTGAGTTTTTTGAAGGCATTTATTAGCGTTTTAATTCCTGATATAGGAGTGAAATGGAGTAAGATTCTGTTTGTAACTAAATAGTTTAAGTAACTGGTGTTTGTACTATAAACTGGGAGTACCCAACAGTTTTTCAAAATGAGTCAAGAAGAGCACTTTGCTCAACCCTAGCAATGACAAAATACAACAAGAAAAAGGTGTTTTCAGCCTCAAAAAAAAAAAAAAAACCATGTTGCAAAAGGTGGAACCTATGTTACTCTAGAGCATATTCTGGCATGCACAGGTCCTGGCCTGAATCAGTAATGGAGAAGAGGCAAAAGGGGAGACCAACAGCAACAGCAGCAAAGTTAACTCTAGATCAATCTAAACAACAATAAATAAACTCTAATAAGATAAAATAGATCCCGTAATAAACCAAATTCATGTTGAAACAAACAAAAAACCCAAAAAACTGAAAAAAAGTCTCTAAAAACTTGGAAAAACATGGTTTCAAGCTAGGTTTGGTGGCAAATGTGTACTCCCACTTATTCAGAAGAAGGAGGCTGGGGTTTACAAGCTGCAGTTTGTCTGGGTACAGAGCTTGTTCAAGGTTAGCTTAAGCAAGTTATAGAAACCCTGCCTCAAAAATAAAAAGATTTAAAAAAAATTAAAAAGGCTGTATTATACCTCAGTGGTTGGTAAGCTATTTAATGTGTCCAAGGGCTAGTTTCAATTCCCAGCAGTAAAGAAAAAGAGGGAGGAACATAAAAATGATCACATGGCCTTCATAGTCCTTGCATTTTATTAAATATAAGGCATAAAAACAGCTTGAAAATTTAGCAGCAGGGAAAAGAATACTAGAAGCAGAATCAGATATCCTACAAATATCAAATTTAACTCTCAAGATTTCAAACAATTACTATGAAACCATTTAAGGATTCAAAGGAAAAAACTGACACAGTGATTATTAAAAAAAAAAGTTGAAGCTCTGGCAATAGTCATCTTTTTCAGTTAATTGTTATGGCATGCATACATGTATGCACATATATGCATCCATATTCCTAAGTATGACCTGTTTGGCTTGTATAATTTTACATGTATCTTCCTTTCAGGACTGACCATTTGTTAGTAGATGATCAATTAGTGTGCTCTTCCTTGGAAAGCCTGTTTCTCCCACTCCCAGTATTTCCTAGTTGCCTATATTTCTTGGTGTAGGGTTGAGGCCTCCTGTGCTTTTCCTAATCCACTTTGGCATGTTTGTTGACATACTGGTGAGACTTTATGAGCATAGCTTCTGCTATTAGGAGGAGACACAGTCTCAGAGCAAACTCCCTAATATTCTGGCCCCCTCTTCTGTAATGTTTCCTGAGCCTTACGGGTACCAGTGTTTTGTAGATGTGTACCTTTGCTCTGGGCTTTATGAATCTGCATTTTAATTTGTTGTAGTTCAAAAATTTAAACATTTGCCCTATTCTCACAAGTAAGTGTAGCCTTCGATCTTCATCAAGGAAACCTATCATTGCAACAGATGAGGACCCTTATGAAACTTATGCTTTTAAAAACCAAGTTCATAAGAAGGAGTCCAAATCCTGTATAAAAATAGTTATCATAATAGAAGGTTAAGAAAAGTGACAGGGAAAGTCCAAGTGATAAAAAGGGAAATGATAAGCATTTATAGAGGAAGAAAAAAAGGTTTTGGAAGACACCAACATAATCCATACCTTGACTGCTGACTTCCAGGTACCAGAAAAAAAATGAAACATAATTAATTTATTCTATTTGAGCCACCTGCCTGTGAAATAGCAACTCTGGGCAAACTATTATACATGGCAAGAGTTTATCTTTACCTAATAAATAAAATTAGAGGCTTTGGAAGCCTGTGTTCTACAGTTCTAGTGTTCAAGAATAGCCTAAAACAAAGATAAAGGGAGAAACAAGGACCCCACACAAGGTCCATGGTTTCTATTTTGACTCAAAATTATATCTGAACACATCATTCAATGGAGTTGCTAAAGATGTGTTTCAACCTGAGGAAATGTCATTAAGGTTTTCTACTGGGTCCTCACCCTTAGTATTCTTTGCTTTTATTTTATTTTAAATAAAGTACAAGACCTTAGAGTAGGAAGACATTGAATATTTGAACATGGGTCTAAAATAAAGAAAAATTGTGTTATATGGAAGAGAAGGAAATTACTGCATAGCTCAGCGAACATCTTTGTGACAGTTACTGATGTCCAGTGTACCTCTTAGATTTTTAGGAAAATCAAAGATTAGGTGGCTTTCCATTTGCTGTTTTTGATCTCCAAAGGTCCTTTGAGCTGTGTATTATACAATAGAATATTCCCTTTGACATTTAAAACTTTGTTCTGTCAGTCAGTATTTGCAAGAAACATATAAACTCATAGTATAATCAAAGAAAAGAAAATATTAAAAGAAAAATGTGATGGAAAGCAAAGCACTGAAGCCTGGTTTTCAAAAGAAATCTTCATACAGGGAAAGACCTGGAAGGATCCTTGAACAGCAAGATAATAAAAAGTCAAAATGTACTCCCAGAAGTTATGGGTTGAAAACAGAGATCTTCCACCTTCTAAAGTCAGAGAGAAAGGCAGGGGTGGTGTCTGAATTTTATAGTAAACTAGTGTTATACATTTGCTTAAGAAAAAAGTCTAAAGGCATTAACTTACCAGGTACCTGGAGAGCATTGTAAAATAAAGTCTAGAAAGTGAACTCTCCAAATCTAATATTTGAAGATAACCCTGGTATTAAAAGCCAAATAGGAGTGTCATATGGTCTCTTGTTACTCTGTGTACCATTCTTCAAGTCTGCATGCTTATTCTTAACCAAAAGTACATTTATGAAAATAGAATGAAGTTTTTTAGAAGCAAATGTTCTAGGCTACCTGAAGGACAGAACAACCTGGGCCTTATGGAAAGCTTGGATCCTGCCAGGCTGTTCCATACCTATTCGTGTTTAAAAAAACTTGACAGAATGAAAAGCAGAACATTCTCTTCTGTCCTCAAAGATGCATTTTGCTTTGTACTATTCTGCAACCATCCATAAAAGCCTTGTTGAAAGCAGACAGCTCTACCAGTGGCCTTTGTATGGAGCACGGCATAAGCCTTCATCCAGTCCACTCTGAACAGGATCAGAGTGATTCCCTGAAAGTGGACATCGGAAACAGATCATCAGAGTTCTGAATCACCATTGTACTGCATGCTCAGATTTTTCTCTAAACCAGTCCTATTACTAGATTATCATTGAAATCAAATTCACAATAAGAAATAGAATAAAAATTTGACTTATTGAGACAAAGACTTGGAAGAGCAACTGTACTGTCAAATCTCCAAATTTATCAGTAGTTGGACTAAAGAGTACAAAGAAGAAAAATTTTCTTCTATGTTGCTTCGATGTTCATAGATTCTTTCAATGACTCTTCTTTGGAAGGAATAGTGCATTCTCTATTCATAGATGATGACTCAAAAGCACAACTACTTAGCCACAGTACTCATTTAATGGATATGTCTAAGGTATTTTAATTAATATACTAATATTTCTTTTACATCAATATTCTTATTAATGAATAAATATTAACAATAAAATATTAATAAATATTTTATCAAATACAAGTTTTTTTGATCTATCTAATGAAGAGTATAAAAATACTCAAAATATGTGTCAAAGACATGTATAAGTAATATTTATAGATAAACAATGTTTTCCAAAGATATTTCCAAGAATGTAAAGTATCTTTTTCTATGTATGTATATGTTATTAATTTTCTGCATAATTTTTTTTCTGATAGACTACAAGAAAGGAAATCTTACCCCGTCTCTTCCTTAACTGGCATATAATGCATGACAATGGAATCATCCTATGAGATTCTTTTCAAACAGTAGTATAAAGAGGTGATGTGTCCTTGACACTGTGTTCTGGCTTGAGCACTGTAGGACTCAAGAAAGGAGAGGGGGTTGAGAAATGAAGTATAACATTGTATTGTAGTTAATTTTTAGCTGGGTTGCAGAAGTCCAGCAACATGGGAGATGGTAAAAGTAACAGAGTTCTGGAAATAAAATTCACTTGTCCATTAATACAGCAGTGAGTTATAACCCAATTGTAGGGTGAATTATCTCCAAGGATAAGGAGAGAAAATAGAGTGTGCATTCTGAATTCCCATTGGGTTTCTTGAAAAAGAAACCAAGAACATTGATAAAGAGGATAGGAATTGTCAAAATGCTGCATTTGGAGATAGAAAAAAATGTTAGAGGAGGCCTCTTGTTCATTCCTGACTGCTCAGCCCTGAAATAATCACACAGAAGCTGTATTAATTAAATCACTGCTTGGCCCATTCGCTCTAGTTTCTTATTGGCTAACTCTTACATACTAATTTAACCCATTTCTATTAATCTGTGTATCGCTACATGTCTGTGGCTTACCAGGTAAAGTTCTGGCATCTGTCTCTAGTGGCTACATAGCTTCTCTTTAACTCCTCCTTCCTCCTCTCATGCTATAAGCTAAGCCAGTTTCTTTATTCATTATCCAATAAAAGCAACACATAGACATAAGGACCTCCCACACCAAAAAAAGTCTAAAGACATTGTTGAGGAGCAGAATTTAGTCCATTATTAAGGGGCAAAATCAAGGTTACAAAATGAAAGCTCTAACCTGATCTTTACAACAAATATACAATATAGATAATCTGAAATCAAACATCACAAGACATGAACAATGCTTACAATAAAATGATTTCCTTTTAGTTTTGATTATGTTAAGGTTTCTAAAATTTCTGATAGTATACATGTGGTTATAACTTTTGAAGTTGTTATGATTATGGTTAGACAATTTTGCATAGTTTGTGGAAGCATGATAGATTACACTGAATTAGCTTTGGCAGCACACTAAATGTACTGTTCAGCATTTGCTCTGTGTCTTTTTCAATAAACTCTGAACTCATTGAGAGTAGAGATAGGACGACATACAACTAGATTCTCAGTTTTTTAATACTGATGTATTTTTTATCAAACAATCAGCATGGTAACTCTCTGTAATCACTTCAAGCAATGTACAGTTGAAAAAATACACATATACTAAGCTAACAGGAGCAGGCAACATATGTCAGTGGGTAAAGTGCTTGCCATGTAAGTCTGACAACCAAAGTTTGATTTCTAAAATCTACATGAAATTGGAAGGAGAGAATCAGCTCCACAACATCATTGCCTGACCTTCACACACATAAACACATGTGAGGCATGCACACACACATAATAATGAAACAGCTAAATCTTCTCAAAGGTTATTAAATAGCCTAGCTAATGTCCCTCATTTAATAAGTGATGGACCATATCGTGTTGACTTTAAATTGAAACTGGTGTTAAATGATGTCTGAAAAAAGAAAAGAGACAGGAAAAGCCATGCAAACAGAAAACATTGAAATATAAACTATAAATCAAATAAGTAGAGTATAAAATAAAATAAACATCATCAATTACCCCTAAAATATGTATAGAACATACATACATCTTGAAATGCATGACCTCACTACTACATCCACATAATAGCTGAATTAATAGAAATTAAGAAAATTTAAAAGATATTAGAAGATGCTTTTAAGTTAAAACCAGGCCATATCCAATTTGCATCTCCTATAATATTTTATTAAACTTAATCCTCTGTCTTTTTTAATGACATCCCCGGGTGGTTTTTTTTTTTTTTCAAGAGATCGAAACGTATCTTTTCCTTTTGACATGTTCTTTCATTTGGCAGCAACATCCCAGGAGAACATGAATAAAATAACAATCAGAGCAGGCTTAGCAGCTGTGGAAGAATGGATAAGTCACAAGGGAGAGGCCCCTCGCTGCAATACATCAGCAAAACCCTTGAATGTGAGTGCAGTCTTAGAAATTCAGTGCAGCATTTTTTAATAATTAAAAGTTATGCCATTAGTTTTATCTCTAGAGCTTTGTGCCGCTTGATTATTTTGATATCTTTAATTAAAGAGTATTATATACCCGTAGGTAAATCTTTGGGGGGGGCGGGGTATTCTCAGAAAGTAGGGCAAGCTCACACTAACTGAGTGTTAACAAAGTCCTTGGTTTCTTCTCTGGGGCTAAAAAGGATTTATCAAGTCACTCAGTGGTGTAGATCTGAATAAAAGCACCCCAACACGTGTTATTATCTAAAGCCAACTGTTGTTTAAGTTCACAAGTCTCATCTTGCAAATAAATGTGATATATAAAGTTTGAGTTGGAAAATCCAAGTTGCTCGTCCATTGAAAGTTTTTCTGCCATATGACTTATGAAATCTACTCCCTTAAGAAAATAGAACTAATCTCCCCCAAGTCATGAATCACATTAGTAGTATAAATAGACAGGTAGTAATTAATTACTAGGTTGCCATTGTGTAATGACTGTTAGTTAGAAAGTTAGTTGTGGGGGTGGTGATGTGCTATAGTTTGGGGGCCAAATGCAGGCTCTTTCACACAGGGCTAAGCTTTCTTCTCTGAACTACAGTCTTGACTCATATTGAGCAAGTAAAGCCTTCCACTGTAAAACAAGTATCGCTGAGTCTCAGAATGCAAATTTGCATAAAATATGTTTTTCCCCATTTCCAATTTTAGTTAGTCTTTCAACCTTTATAGAACTTGAAACTCATCAGTCCCTCTATGTAACACAAAATAAAATGTCTGAAGGAATTTGACCATTATCAAATTCTAAAAGCGCTGGGAAACTGAGATGAACAAAGGTAATTTTCTCATAAATCCATTTGGGAGCGAGCAATTGGGGTTAATTAAGCTGATATTCAATATACTCTCCTGAGCTCGGAGTATAAATAAAAATGCATGGAGAGCTCTTGATCACAAGAAACCCAAACATGGATCCATAAATAAACATTGCAGTGTTGTGGGGGCAGGTACATTGATGGTGACAAACACACGTGTAAGACACCTACAGTGATGAAAGAAGATCCAGAAATTACCCTTGCATTGAGGTCTGGAATATGCATATGTGTTAAGGGAAAAAAATGGTGAGAGTAGAGTCATGTATGGAAGACATGCCAGAAAGAAGAGGTAAGGTGAACAAAACCAGTGGACTAAGAGTATATGGTGGGGATTATGAGATGACTCTAAATCAAAGGTTATAAATGATAAAGAGAAGAGTGAAGAGTTACGGGGCTACAAAGCTAGGCAGAGAATAGCTGTGGCTCCCAGAAAAGATGTGCCAAATGGGGACAAATAGTCACAGGAGAATAAAGTAACAGTAGATAGGGGTAGGGAATGGAAGGGCTGGTTAAAGGAGAGACTACAGGAAGAGCTAATTAATACTAATGGCATTGCAAAAGAAAAGGCATATGAAATCCTCCTACTGCAGAAGTTGCCTAAAATATACAGAAAGAAAAATAGGAGGAGGAAACTATCAGATCTGGAGAACTATTTAAATAAGAATAGCAAGTCGGAGTAGGGGGAGCAGGGGAAGATAACGGAGTCAAATATGAATACAACATGATGTGTGAATTAAAATGCCATTATTAAATTCATAATTCAAATCTATAAGCCTATGGGGGCAATTCTTATCCAAACTGTCATGGTATATGCTAACTAAAAATGATTATGATGATGATGGTGATGATTACAAAGAGGAAAAAAAATCTCACAAAGAAAACAGAGAAGGATTAGATAGAGAAGCATGGGGAAAACAGTAAGCAACAGTGCTATAACTGTAAAAAAAATATTTTCTTTATTTTGTTTAGTTGTTTGAGAAGTCAAGAGGAGATCCACAGAAGAAAATGAAGTAGAGTCATCCAAGAAACCAATTGCTGAAAGACGTTCAATTAGAATTCTAATTAGGAAACCAGTACAGCCTTAAATAAAAGTGGTTTCAGTCGAAAAGTAACTGAAGAGGTTGAAATGCTGTGGATTATGGAGAAAACAAAGAATAAGAGGGAGCCAGTGATGGGAAACATTCAGAGATGCTGGTGCCAGAGTGGAGAGCTATTGGGTGGCCTGAACAGGGGCCAAATGAAGCAACCAGAGAGAGAGAGAAAAAAAAGCTAAACATAGAGGAAAGAGTCCTGGGAAGTGTTTAAAGGGGCATTGTCCAAAGGAAAGTATGAGACAATGAAGTCTACAAAACAGAAGAACTGAAGGGCAACCACACATTCAATCATGGTATTAGGAGCCATGAAGTTACATCATAAAGGCACACATCTTCGAGTTAAGTAGAATGGACCTTAAAGCTTTAATTTGTTAATGAAGAAATGTCAGAAGCAAAAGGATTAAGCTGATGGCATAAGATGATTTGGGCTTGTTTGAGTTATTTATTCCTTATAGAACAAGGTAATAGGCTGACACAATAAATTTGTGTTAACAGTTTCAAGAAACATCTGGAAAATTAGCCTGTCTACTCACACAGATATGCTTCACCCTGAGGGTCTGAATATGCAGTTTCTTTTGCTTAGGAAAAGCATTCATCAGATCATGTGATGAATGTGCCCTTCATAACTCGCTCTTCCTCAAGGCCTGGGTCACCCACAGCCATTGCCTGTATTAAAGCTTAACATGCTGTCAGTAAGTCTCATAATGAAGAACACCAGGTTTCCCCTCCTCAAGGGTGCTGTTAGAAAGAACATCCTATTCTTGTTTAATTAACATTGATTTTCTTCAAACTGGCCATTACCCTCGGGTCTTCCTTTTTTTTTTTTTTTTTTTGTAATTCCTTGAATTGGGGAAAATGTTTCATTTGGTCTTATAAAAGGTACACTCCTTCTAATGCTTTTGCTTAATTGGAGACTTTGCTGCTTGTTTATATTTTATTTATTTTGTGCTTGGATCGCAGCATAGTTTTTTCTCATTGTCTAAAAATGTTGATGAGTACTATCAAACCCCTAACAAGGACAAGGATACATTATCACTCAAATCTGAATATTGGCAAACCAGTCTTATATTTTAATCTTTCTGGGGCTCTTAAATGAAGGTAATCAGAGTTACAGTCAAACATAGATAACTCAAGTTGTTGACAGGCCATCTCATAACACTACAGTGCACAACAGCAGGTGGCGGGGTGCCTCAATTCCTTAACACATTATAAATTTTTATTTCCAAAGACTCTGCAATGGTGAGAATGTCCTGGTGCTCAACTCTGAGTAGAAACTGCTCTGGACTCTGGCACCAATCAGAAAATATGTCTGCAGAACCTGAATATCTTACACAAAACTGTACAGCCCCAAGTTCTCCAACTGGTAAATCTTGCACCCACTCTGCTGATGAAGAACAATTCTTTTTCCTTTTTGTGGTTTCACAACAAAAGTATTTTGGATAATTTCAGGGATGTATATACATACATGCTGGGCACTTAGTTGGACCACTATGGCTGCAACTTAGGACACTCCTGTCCAGGAACATTCACTATCTGCTATCAGCCTTGCATCATCAGAACTGCGGTGCTTCTGGCCCAAATACTGTATTTCTATGCTATGCCAGGCCACTCACTCTTGCTTGTTGACTTCTGGTGATAGCTGCTGTAGTATTATATTGCCTGAGCAATAGGTCAAATAGTTTAGAACTAATATAAGCCTCTGTGTGTTTATTTGGGATTGAATAGCTGTGGGACCAGTTAGGACAGAAACTTCCATCTACTAAGGAAATCAATCATACTAACACTAACTGGATTTTTAAATTATTTTTCACAACTACTCAGTATTCACAATGGGATGAACTACTCTATTTTATTTAAACTAATTAGAATCTATCTGTAAAACCAAAAATTTGAATACTTTGACAGAGAAGCAAAGTATTCAAAAGTAGTATGAGTTGCTATACCAAAGAAACAAAGAATTTTAAAAAAAGGTAAGAATTAAAAAAAAATACAAAAGATTGTAGTCACTATAAGGCTACATCCACCACTATGGGTGAGAAAAGTAAATTCCCATTCCTAAGAGGAAAATTTTAGGCATGAAAATTATCTTTCATATAGCCATCTCCACATCCATAGCTATGTGATTTAGTCCATGAACAGGTATGCTCTCATATCCCTGAGACCACACTCTTCTGGATAACGATTGTTTACTTCAGGCCTGGGAAAAAGTAGAGTTCAGAAATCCATTTGCACATGTGTTCTATGACTGTCAGTATTGCAAAGATCAAATTACCACTGCCAAAAAGACAGGGTAGCATACCAAAGCATAACGTAATGGCAGTCATTCTTCCACTCTTGATCCTTGTCCCACAAAACGGTTCTAAGAAACAATTAGCCTATGTAAGTTATAGTGCTATTTTCCTCTGGAAATTCTGTCACTTACCTATCAAAATTCTAAGCTGAATCTCAGAATCCATCCTTGCACGGTAGTTTGACATTGATAGTTGAACGTATTTGCCCACTTGAGTTTGCTCGTCATTCATCTATATTCACAAGCCTTACTTGGTCAAGGAGAATGGATACTAATAAGCAAGTATGCATCTGCCTTTAATTTACTAGCAGTTATCTCCAGACACTGCCCATTGGAAGTTAACAGCAAGGGGCGTGTGTATGTTTCCAATTTATCAAACTTTGCTTTCAGTCAATTTATGTAGATTTCAGCCGGTGCTGGAATATATGCAAAGCAAAACGGCATTGTAAAAGAGAACTGGCAGTTTCAGAACACACAGTGTGTACATTATCCACCATGGAAATGGGCCATATTTCCTCCCTTTATGTGTTTTTTCTCCCAGAAATGGCAATGATTAAATGTATTCCTCTGGGGTCTGGACAGATGACTTGACAGCTAAGAGTGTTTGTTGCTTTTGTAGAGGGCCCAAGTTTAGTTTCCAGCAAACACATCACATGGCTCATGACGGCCTGTAGCTCTAGTTCCAAGGGGATCCAGCATCCTATCTGGACTCCACAGAACATCCTATTCTTGTTTAATTAACATTGATTTTCTTCAAACTGGCCATTACCCTCAGGTCTTAACTGGCCTCATGTTGATGGCAGACACCTCTATTTGGTTTAATAAAGTAGATGGCATTGACCACTGTGCTGTCCCTCTCTTCAAGCATAACCCAGGTTAACAATGTCAGGACATTCTGAAAACGTTCTGACCAGGCTTCCAAGCACTGAAGCATATAAAAACAATTAAATGACAGCTGCTGAAATCAAGAAGAGCTTAAGGACACAGCTACATGTTATGCAGAGTCTCAATTAGAGGCCACTATTAAGTACCCTCCCCCCTCGGAGCTCAGGGAACGTTGAGGAAGGAGGAAAGATTGTAGGAGTCACAGGACATGGAGGACACCAGGACAACATGGATCACTGAATCAACTAAGCAGCGCTCACATGGGATCACAGAGACTTAAACAGAAAGCTCTGGGCCTTTGTGGGTCTCCATCCAGACCTTAACATATACGGTATGACTGTTAGCTTGGTGTTTTCATGGGACTTCTAACAGTGGGAGTGGGTGCTTTTACCTGCGCTTGAGACTTTTCTTCCATTTTGGGTTGCCTTACTCGGTCTTGATGTGGAGGATTTGCCTTGTCTTATTGTATACTGCTTTGTTGTGTTTTGGTGTTGTCTATTGGAGGCCTGCTCTTGTCTGAAAGGAAAGGGATGAGTAGCTCTGGGGGAGAGGAGAAGTGTAGGGGAGCTGGGAGGAGTGAAAGAAGAGAAAACTATGCTTGGGATGCATTGTATGAGAGAATAATCAATTTTCAACTAACACAACATGTTTTTTTCTAAAGTATATTTAAGTAAAATACATGAATATTTTAAAGAATATAAAACAACCTTTCTGGAGTCAATTTCCTTCCCTACTTCTGTGCTTCTTTTTTTCTCCAAAATCAATAACTTTTATTATTGAGCTTTAGAAGACATGGTGTTAGGCAAGGAAATTGCCAGCGATCCATGGAATAAAGAGAATGCTGAATTCATACGTAAGTGGAAGCAGCACATTTATGAGGAAGGATAAAGTTTCTGCAAAGATATAATGAGCTCCACTCCTTGTGTTGTATACTGTGATATTGACCTATATAAACCTGCTAAATTCATAAACATTTCTATGGGAGTTATGTGTCTCTGTATGTGTGTGTGCATGTAGCTGTAGGTGTAGTGATATTTCATTTGTATTATAATATATTATAATAATAATTATACTAAAGATTGCCTGAATATCAGAGAGTAAAACAGCCCCACTGGTCAGCTTTACAGACCAGGTAGTGGTAACACACACCTTTAATCCCAGTAACCACACTACTTTGCCATAGAAACCGGGCAGTGAATGCCTTTAATCCCAGTGGTGCATGAAACCCAGCCCTAGAGAGGAATATAAAACAGTAGGAGACAGGTCACAGTCTCTCTCTTATTCTGAGTTTCTAGGAGGCAGGATCACCATTTTCAGACTGAGGTAGAGTTAGGAACCAGTAGCTGGCTGTTTTGCTTTTCTGACCTTTAGGTTGAGCCCCAATTTCTGTCTCTGAGTTTTTATTAATCGTGCTTCATGTAGGTGCACGTATATGTTCAGATAACTATCTGAAACAGTCTTTCTTTGTATCACTAGCTCTCTAATAACAACATGGAGACATTTTGTTAGTTATAAAAAGTTGGCCTTAGCTTAGGTTTGTTCCCAACTAGCTCTTAAAACTTAAATTAACCCATTTATATTAATCTACATTTTGCCACATGGCTCATTACCTCTCCTTAGGACCATATGTCCAACTTCCTCCATGTCTGGCTGGTGAATCTACCACCTCAGATTTTTTCCCAGAGTTCCTATCTGCTCCCAAGTCTTGACTATTGTCTCATACATATCTATTGGCCATTCAGCTCTTTAGCAAGCCAATCAGAAGGTGCCTTAGGCAGGTGAGGTAAAACACAGACACATCTATACACAGTGTACAAAAAAAATTATCCCAATACATATCCATTTGTATGTGCATGTGCTTAATGGAATTCATTATTTAGGTACTATCCACCTTGGTTTTGGAAGTAAGATCTCTCCTGGGACCTTGAGTTTGCCAATTCCACTAGACTAACTGGCCACTGACTACCTCTGCCTCCACAGCGAGTGAAGCACACCACAAGTGTACACCACTAAATACGATTTTTTTTTAGATATTTCCTTCCTAGGTTCTCATACTTGTGTCACCAGTATTTTCCCTACTGTGTTATCTCTATCACCTTTGATGTTACTCACATCATTATTTGCCAATGAGTCTTAGCTTACCATGATCCCAGAGCTAGCAAGGCACTGGAGCAATTCCACATTTAAAATCTCATCTTCTTCTCCTCTGTGCAAACTGTCTCTCAAGAAGATGGCAGAATTATCATTTGCCATCTGCTTCCTGACACTCCTATTTGTGAATATCTGTCTAATATGTGGTACTTATGAAAACCATCCCACTATTAAAAAAAATTATGGGTAAATGAAGGTAAAAGGACATGAAAAAAACAGCAAACTTGGGAGAAAGAATTACAATTAGTTAAATAGTTACTATATCCCAGAGCACTTAATAGATGCATCTTACCTTCTAAATTTTCATTTTTAACTGCATCGACTGTGTCTTCATATCTGCTTTCTTAAAGGGAAAAGTTCTTTTTTTTTTGTCACTCTCCACCATATTCTGTGATATAGTATACTACCTACCCCTCTTTTCCTCTGCTTCATACTCCTTGTGTTGTTGTGATTTCATCCACTATGTTCATACACACTATAATTATCTGTCTAACGATGGCCTATTCGCTTATCTCTTAGATCCCATCTAACTATAAATGGCGTGAATTAAAAAGATAATACATATTTTGTCCTTGTCTGCCTAGCATAGTGACTGATGAGTGGTACTTCAATAAATATTTAAGGAAGTTTATTAACTAATAAATAAATTTATCAATAATTTTCCTCCCTGAAATCTGCCAATACTTTGCCAGTGAGGCAAGTCAGTATGCGTCTTACATTTAACTATGATTTTCAGTGAGTTTGTGTGGATAGTGGATACATGTGTGCCTGTCGGAAGTTTCTCACATATCCGTGTACATGTATAGGTCAGAAATGAATAATGGGTGTCTTCTATTGTTCCCCACCTTAGTTTTTAAGACAACGTCTCTCATGGAATATAGAATTTGCCATTTAAGCTGGACAGGCTAGACAACAAGTTTGCCTCTGCCCTATTGCTACTAGGGTTACAGATGTTTGCTGCATCACACAGACTTCATGAGGTACTAGAGGTCTAAACTCAGGTCCTCATGTTTGAACAGCAAGCACTTTATCCACGAAGCCATATTCCTGAGCTTTCAAGTAAGTTTTGTTCGTCATTTTCTTAACTACACTTTAAGATTTATGAAAGGACAGTTGTATAATTTTTATTCTATGACCCTCTATCTTTTATTCATACATTAATAGTACCTTGGGTTACGGATGCCAATAGTAACACCTTAAGTTAAATAAAAGGTGCTTATACTTAAAGAAAGAATTTAATCTTGGCTATAGTTTTACATCTTCCCTTCCTGGGACTATTTTTACATCAAAGACACACTATTGTAATAGAGGCACAGAATGAATATATCAAGAAATTTAGTGCCCCCATTAAATGAAAACCCATAGATATTAATTCTGCTCTGTCTTATATTTAATCAGATTGTAAATTGGCATCATGTTGTATTATATTAGGGAATTATGTAAAAATAAAATATGTATACTTGGACTAGAGATATGGCTCAGTGGTTAAGAACATCTGCTATTCTTGCAGAGGACCTGGGTTCAGTTCCCAGAATCAACATAGCTGTTTACAACTATCTCCAATCCCAGTAATTCCAGTTCCAGGAGATCTAATGCCTTTTCCAACCTTTTTGCAAATAAGCATGCATATGGTACACCGACATTCATGAAGACAAGCACTGACATACAAAGAATTAAAATAAACAATGCTTTAAAAAGAATTAAAGTATATATTTTAGCTATACTTATCTCTGAATGGTGTAATTTTATGAAATAGTACAAATGTTAGTTGGCTTTACAGCAGTAATAATTTACTATTTGTATTTAATGACATTATAAACCTCAAATGTAATTAATAAAATTGATTTTAAATAAAAAGGGTTCAAAAGATAAACCTGAAAGAGTATTCCTGAAGAGTGTGGCTGAAACTCACCAAGATGGTTTTTAGTGAAGGCATTAGCATCATTAATGATAGCCAATTGAACTCTAGAGATCAGAGATCATTTATCACTATTACAAAATCACATTCTAGGAATAAGTTCCCCCTTTTTAGTCTAAACATGAACTTACCTCTCTTTTAAGTTATAACTAACAGAGAATAAAAGTAAACAAGAGTTCTCAAACTATTAAATATAAATGGCTAAGAAATACTTTCTGTTGTTTTATTTTTTTGAAAGAAGGTTTCTTGGTATGACCATGGATGTCCTGGAACTCACTATGTAGCCAAGGCTGAACTCAAACTCAGAGATCTGACTGCCTCTACCACAGACTACTTTGACATACCCTCTTGCCCAACTGTGGTAGTTTGAAAGAAAATGGCCTCCGAAGGGAGTGGCACTATTAGGAAGTGTGGCTTTATTGGAAGCAGTGTGTCACTTTGGGGGTGAACTTTGAGGTCTCTTTTGTTCAAGATTTCCTCAGTGAGTGACAATCAGTTGACATTCTGTTGCCTGCAAGATATAGGACTCTCAACTATTTCTCCAGCACTGTTTCATCCCTGCCATGGTGATAATAAAGTGAATCTCTGAAACTGTAAGCAAGTCATCCCAATTAAATCTTTTATATGAGTTGCTATGGTCATGGTGTCTCTTCACAAACATAACAACCCAAACTAAGACAGACATTGGTTCCAGGAGAGGGGCATTACTGTGATAGGCCTGACCATGTATTTGTTTGGAGAAATTTAGACTTGGGTACTTTGCATTTGGAAGGCAGTGGAATGCTTTAAGTAGTGCTTAATGGGCCATATGTGTAGGAGCATAGAAGACAGTGGTGTTGGATGTGACTTGATTAACTTTTGGGAGCCACCTCAAGCGGTTTCAGAGAAGAAATTTAGTATGTTGCCTAGAGATCATTCTTGTAATATTTTGGTGAAGAATGTGACTGCTTTTTATCTTTGTCTGAAAAGTTTGCCAAGACTAAAGTGAAGAATTTTGGATTAATTCCATTGGCAGAAAAAAAAAATCCCTAAAGAGTTGAGTAAGTTGAATACAGACTTTATTGTGTAGTCTTTGGTGGTAATGCTAATGAAGATTTATAATGAAAAAGATCTAGAGAAAAATTTTGAGCCATGCATGATGATATATGCCTTTAATCTCAGTACTTAGGAGGCAGAGGTTGGCAGATCTCATCCAGCTAAGTTTCCAAACTGGTAAAAAGAATTTAAGAAAAGCTTCGAGCTGGGTATGGTGGTACATGACTTTAATCCCAAAGTAGTCACCCAAAGTTCTTCTGTAACATTGGGGCATCCATCTTCAGCCTACAGGCCCATAGTATCTGGAAGAGTTTTCTATGAAGCAGGAAATTTGAAGATCCGTTCTGCCCTGCAATGGCAAAGTTCATCAGTTGCTGTCTTCTGTGTCTTGAAGAATGTCTGTCAGATTCTTTTGTGTAGCAGGAACCTTGAAGAACAATCTCACCTTCTTTAGGCAAGTTCAGCAGTCATTTTTCTGTGGGTCCTTCATGTCCAGTTCATACAGCATACCAGTTCAGGAAAGAACAATTTTTTTTTGCCCAAATGGCTAACCTTGTCACATTGAAGAAAAATTCCATAACAAGTTTCTTCTATACCTATTATCGTCTCTGAAGTAATTGGTCTGCCAGAAGCAAACATGTCTCACTGTTGAGAAAAGTCTAAGTTCTTAAAACATTTTAAATGCCATATTTCATAGGTTTTTGAAGTGTTGAAGATTATCTAACTGAAATATATATATATATAACCTAACATGACTACAAGTTTGACTATTATAAATGACTACCTATTAATCTGCAATTTAAATTATACATTACACTTTTATCTAAACATAATACCTTAAACAAGAGCAGAAAAAATATAACAAAATTGACCTTAAATTTGTATCAGTAAACCACGATCCATGCCAATGCAAAGTAATCATCCCTATGTTGTATTTCCCTTATTGTTTTTTTTAAAAAAGAGATTGATTATGACCATTAATGATTTATACACCATCCCTTTTAATTAAAAACAAGCATAAATAATGCTTAATATTGCATCTACTCTCACAGATGCAGAGAACACAGGAGTGGGTTCCCAGGGGTTGAAGGGTGGGGAAGGTGATGAGATTTCAACATATGCATTGCTAACATTAACATTATCATGCAAATCACTGTTTACAGCACTTTTTCAGTTGGCATAACTGAATGAAGCTCTATGTCAAGAGCTAACCATTTCATGTTTCTCTTGGAGAAATATCAGTTAAAATACGTTGACCAACATTTTCAGATTACGTAAAATTTTGACAATGAAGGTTAGGGTTTCTCTATGTGTTTTGGTAATTAACCCTTTCCCCTCCATATTGTTTGCGGGTAGCACCACCAAGTTTCCCAAATTGCTAAGTCCTGCAACTGCTTCCGGAGTGATCCCCTTCTCTAGTATATCTATTGTGCACTTAATATTGAGGAAGATGTCATCCTGTTCTTTTCATTGGAAAAGATGAGCTGAAATGAGCAGGAGTCATTGAGGCGTTAATACTGTGGGAACCATTATTCAAAGTCAAGTCCAAGATAGCTGGGTCTTGACAAGAACTGGTTCCTCACACAGTTCTTAGACAACAACATTAAAAATGTCTGTTGTAGACACCTTTAGATTAAGGGCGCTTTCTGCAATTGGGTTCCCATTGCTAATTTAAGTTTTCCCATTTCGTCTGCGATTCCCAGTTTCGCAGCCTTTCTCCATGTTTGTCTTAATATGCTTAAATGAACAATGTGACTTTACTTAAATATCTCAGCATTAGGAGAAACACATAGTAAATTTGGTTTCAATGTAAATTATGTGAGCAGGGCTGTTCACTTCCCTGTCCCACTTCACTTGGGATAATTCACAATAAAGAACCGTATCCAAACATCTAAAAGAAAGCTCCAGAGGTTTCTGGTATTGTTGCAAACAGCTTTCATTTTGGTCAATTTCTATTACCAATCATTACATTACAAAGCCATTTCAGGGGTCATAAACTTTTTGAAGCCCAGTAGAATCATTTACTTAAAGCATTTGTCAGTCATTCAAAAAATATATTTTATCTTCATGCTAAGAGTTAATTGCCTAGGATAGAATTAGAAAGCATAGCTTTATGGCTAGGGGCATGGCTCAGCAGGTAGAGACACTTGTCTCCAAGTGTGATGACCTGATTTGATCTCTGAAATCCGCATGGTAGAAAGAAAGCAGGAGTGTTCTCTCATTTCTACCTGCTCTATAACATACACATCACACAAAACCACACACACACACACACACACACACACACACAAACCACACACAGATACCACACACATACTACACCCACAGCACACATAAACCACACACACACACACACACACACACACACATGTCTGTCTGATTAACAATTTCAGGTGAGCTATCTTAATGACAATAGTTTCCACTAACAGTCTTCAAATATTCATAGGTGTTTCTTTCAGAAATGATACATTTGATTTTGAGGATTTCTGAAAAACATTGTTTGGGCAGCCTCCCTGGATCTATGTTGTAACATAGGTCACTAATCATACACACTTAACCCAATGACATATGAAATGAGAGAAAGGGAAAACAGTAATTAAAAGAAAAACTAGGTAATTTACATGAAAAGGAAATGTTTTCCTCTGCCAGTTTGGAGCCACTGTTGGAACAGCTAACGTCCTTGGAATCTCTTTATCTTGCCTACAGCATGTCTTTTTCAATTTAAGGCTTGTTTTCATCAGGCCTGGGGCCTGTGGTATCTGACTAATGACACAGTTATGTACGCTGAGCAATCTGTTCCCTCTTCTCTGCTTTGGAATTTCTTTGCCTTTGTAACCACCATAAAACCTGAGTTCTCACTTCCAAAAACATGCCAGAGAAATGGACACTATAGTATTCAAATAGGGAGGAAGTATTTAAGAACCTAACTCAACCTTGACGTTGAAAGGGAAAATACAAATATATAGTAAAATGATTTTGACTTCGAGGAAGAGAACATGCAGGAAAGAAGTGGTCTAATCAACAAAGGGAAAAAATAAGTTATTTTCTCCTATGAAAAGATTCTGGAGCCAGGGCAGTTTCAGTGTCTATATGAAACCTCAGCAGTGAAACCAGGATGTGTCTTTATTGACAGGGTTCCCTCTGTCACACTTAGGTTATTGGATTTCATTTTGGTTTTTCTCCCGAGGTTCTAAGAATGTCATCAGAACTTTATTAAACCACAGCAGGGTGGGGATTTTATTTTCATGAGTTTTTATACCTGGGAGTAAAGTGTTTTCCAGGACACTGTAGAACTACTGACTGCCGGGTGGTGGTGGCTCATGCCTTTAATCCCAGCACTCGGGAGGCAGAGGCAGTTCGAGACCAGCCTGGTCTACAGAGCTAGTTCCAGGACAGGCTCCAAAAACCACAGAGAAACCCTGTCTCGAAAAACCAAAAAACAAAAAACAAACAAACAAAAAAAAACTACTGACTATTTGGGACTCATACCCAGATCCTAAACATGAGCATTGCAAGGATTAAAATTGGAAGCATCTTCAGCCTCAACAGGTAGACCAGATGTCTGAGAGCAAAGCATCACATGAGCTGTGGGTGGGTGGGCAATGAGTATAATCTGTCACACGATGTAAGGTGTATTATACTTCCAAAGGGGTTTCAATTTAGAACTCATATCATTTTGTGTGGGTTCTGACAGTTCCTAAAGCACCTTTAAATAAATTACCCCATTTCATCTTCACATTACTTTGAAAAATAGATTTTTCTGTTTGAATTTCTAACCAGAAAAGTTAACTCCACTGAAAAAAATAAAATACAGAGCAAATGAAATTTTTTTCCAGTTTTACAGATACCGTGAAACTTAAGTTTGGAACTCATCGATATTGATTAGAACTGGGATTGTGACATTTATGAAGAAACTCAATGGGGGGAACCAGTTGATACATACCACGATAGCAACCAAAACTTGCCTAATGATCAAGGCAAAGAGGAAGGAAGTTAACAAGAAACAAACAGTACTGCAGAAATGGCGATTTCTCACATCTGAGCTCCCAGAGACTGAAGCAGCAAGCACAGGGCCTACATGAGTCTGCACCAGGTCCTTTGTATATATATTGTAGCTATTAGCTTAGTACTTTCATGGGACTTGTAACTGTGGGAATGAGTGGGTCTTTGACTCTTTAGTGGGCTCTTGGAACTTTTTTTTTCCTCTAGTTAAGTTGCTGAGTCCAACTTCAATGTGATAGTTTTGACTTCATCTTATTATATTTTCTTTTGTCATTTTTGGTTATCTCTTTGAGGGCTATTCTCTTCTAATGAGAGAGGGAGGGGAAGTGGGTGCAGAGGGGGAGGGGACAGAATAAAAACTGGGATGAGTGGAGGGAGGGGAGACTATGATCAGGATGTAGTATATAAGAAGAGAACCTGCTTTCAAGAAAAGAAAACAGAAAGAAATGGTCACTTCTAACAAAGGAACATGGGCCAAGAACAGCTGAGAAGCTTGATGTCACAGGACTAATTAGGCACCTACTGTATACAAGACAGCCTGTGGAGAACACCATGTGAATTGGACTTAGTCTAGTCCTTTGAAAGCAGAATCAAGCAGTAATCAGTACGTATTCTAAGTGAGGTAAGAAAAACACTATGCTATGAGCTCCTGGGGAAAGATGAAAGACATGAACAAATTATAGACAGTGGTCAGCATCACATTTTACAGTGAAGGAAAACTGAGATCCGTGAGTGCACTCACTAGACATGGCCGTAAAGCTCTTGGCTATGAGAACAAGGCTGCAGTCTCAGAGGAATGGTGAAGGGAGGTTAGCATAGCAATCAAAGTGTTTGCACAGGTAGGAACTGATGAATAATAGGCTGGATGGTGGTTCCTAAGGGCACATCAGGCAAATCAAGGAGACAGAATGGAGGTGGGATGTGCAGGAAGCCCAGATGGCATCACAGGTGTGTGCCACTGAGTACCAGGCAGTGTATGGGGTAGCCATGGGAACAAGGAAGGAAGTGTGGGAAGAGGGTAACTTATAAGAAAGGGGAAAATTCTCCTTTAGATAGATGAGAGCTTATAAGACAATAAGATTGTAGTTCTGAATAAACTGGTGGAAGCAGTGAACTTGGAAAGAAATGCATCTCTGATAAATACTAAGCAAATGTCAGATCAGACCACAGCTCTATTTTCTGTTTTCTAAGCCTCTATGGTGTTTTCCTGCATCCCCTCACATCCCCACCAACTGTGTATGAGTTCCTTTTCCTCTGTGCCCACTGCAGGTTATTTTAGAAGCTCTTAAATGAACTGTTATCAGCTAAGAAAAGAATGAAGTTCTCCTACTTTCCCAACAACCTGGATGGAACTCAGGGATTATATTATGTGAAATCAGCTAGGAACAAAGACAAGACCACACGTCCTTGATCATTTATAAAAGTTGATCACAATAAAAAAAAAGAAAGTAGAATAGTGGTTTGTAAAGACAAGGAATAATCCAAAGTGCAAGGATGAAGAAAGATTAGGAAATAAATATCAAAATAGATCTAGAAAAGAGCAATCTGTTCTGGTGTTTTATGCCATGATAAAGTAACTCCAGATACAACCATGTATGATTTTTCCATTGGAAACTAGAAGAGCCCAAAGGTTTCTAACAGACTAAAAATGATAAATGCTTGAGAAGTTGATATTTATAACCCTGATTTCATAATTACACGTGTGGTCATGTATTGAATTAAATATGTAGAAACATTTCTGTCAATTAATTTTATCACTTAAGTTGAAAACCTCCAGAAATAAGTGGCAGAGTGTAAGAAGAGGATCACAGAAATTTGGGGAGGATTTCAGAATATTCTAGCCTGAAATGTTAGGACAAACCAATATCATTCAGAGAAATGAAGGTAATGGGTTAGACAGTTTGTTTCAAAGGCTCAACCATGTTTGAGTCTGAGATATACTGAATCTGTGGAAATGATAAAAATTTTAAAATATAGGTAATGTGAGTTTGAGACCAGCCTGGTCTACAAGAGCTAGTTCCAGGACAGGCTCCAAAACCACAGAGAAACCCTGTCTCAAAAAAAATATATAGGTAAGATGCATACTCAGGTGACAGGACTAAAGAAATAAAAATTGAAAACACCTATGTTGAAACAATAGCAACTCTGACATAAATCCTTACAGCAGAAGATGGGATGTTAGTGTGGAGGTCGGATGGGTGCTTTAGAGAACTCTTCAATGAGATAAATATGAACTTGTCAACAGAGTTTAAAACTCCAATTACTTAAATGAAAAAAATTAAGAATTAAATTAAGGCTAAGAATGTAGCTCAGCTGGTAGAGGGCTTGCCTAGAGCACAGGAGTTCTGGGTATATTCGTCAGTATCATGCAAACCAGCTGGTGCTCCACCCCTGTGTTCCAGGCACTCTAGAGGGGTAGGTAGGAGCACCTGGAGCTACATTGGGAGTTAGAAGCCAACTTATGCTATAAGGGACGCAGAATGAAAACAAACTCCTACTGTGAGGAGAGAGGAAGAAAGAGGACAGGAGAAAAGGAAGGCTGGAAGGAGGAACAGAGAGATAACATAATGTTTTAGTTCATTGAGTCAGAGAGACACCATGTAGCTGCCGAGGGAGAGAGATGCAGAAACCTTAGCAGTAGGTCACAGCCTCGTGGTCATACACACATTGATAGATATGGGTTAATATAAGACGTAAGAGTTAAATAATAAGAAGCCTGAGCTAATAGCCAAAACAATGTTGTAATTAATACAGTTTCTGTGTGATTATTCAGGTCTGGGTGATGGGGAACGAAGAAGTACTCTTTGCCTACAATTGAGAGGACAGTATACAAACTGATCACCACATTTTCTGGAATTCTGATTTAAAAAAATGAGTAAGAGACTTCTTATATTTTTTTAATTAAAATTTAATTACATCACTTCCTACCTTCCTTTTCTCCCTCTACTCCTCCCGTATCTCTTCCTTCAACCACTGCCATGTCCCCTACCCTTGATCCCCTCTCAGAATCATGGCCTCTTTTCTTTATATCTCATCTTCAAATCGTTTTGATGCCTGTTTTCTCCTCTGAGGATAAGCATTGTGCTCTGCCCTCCTTCTAGCCTTCAAGCTGCTATGTTTCCAAGGTGTCTGCAAGGGAACATTTTCTGGAATATCTCTACATGTTTTATCTTCTTCTCTGTGTGTGTCATCATAAAATGGTGATTGCGGTCCTGAGATTCAGTGACACAGGCTCTCACCGAGGGTGGTAAGACTCCCATAAAAGGACACGCACGAAGACACAAACAGGAGGGAGAGGGGAAAATTCTCACACTCAAGACCCTGATGGGGGCTTCTTGAGGGCATGAACTAGTCCCAAGTCTAAAATTTGCTGGTGGATAAGATCCATGGGGTGAGTGCCCTGGGCATGCAGGAGCTACTGGTAATATATCCTTGGGGATTGCTGCTTAATACAGTTACCCGAGGACACAGTCATTGCATCAAATCAGCTTGGCTGTGAAGCTCTGGGGCGAGTTACCTCACCTTCTCATTATCTGTCCATTTTGCCAGATGTTGGGGGGTAGTGTGGTATCAACGATGGGAGAGCATCACAAACCCTGGTGAACTGTGATCGACAGAGTCTACTGTGCTGGCTCCAATTGAGAGTTTTGATGTTTGGGGTTTGAACCACACTTCCTTGAACAAACACACAAAAAAAAATGTATGTCTTCTGAGAATATTCGAGAGATCTGCACGTCATCAGTGGGCTTCAGTCAGCTCCTGGCACCCTCTGATCACCTCCTTCCCTGATATCCTGATGGCTCACTCTCAAGTCCCCTCAGGCAGATGAATCAGGAAATAAACGCTTGATTCTTTTGCTTCCTAGTAAAGATAAGAGGCAGTTTTGGTCTGTGGGTCATTTGGAACAGATGAGAATGGACAACCGGGGAAAAAAAAAGAGTCCTTACATACTGTACGCAAGTGAGCAGCAAACCTAAATTGAACAGCAACAGCACAAATGGCCGAGAGGCTCCTGCTATAACAGCCTGGCTCAGGCCCTTAGTAGCTCTTCAGAGAGAAGACAGGGGTAGCATAAAGAATGAAGCAGCCATCTGTGGAAATGAAGCAAGCCCTGGCGATGCCCCAGGTTTCAACTCATGACTGCACAACTTGACAGAAAAGCCATTTAAGCTTGCTGAGCCTCGTTTCTCATTGTAGGTGGGAATCTTAACTCATTCTCCTTTGAATGGCTGTGATAGTTAAAGGTTAAATGGCCAGTGCTGTCTAGGCAAATGTCACTTGCCCTTCCTCTGTTTCAGCTCTTTCTCTGTCCCCCACACCTTTTCATTTCAACTGAGAACATCACTATATTGTACCAAAGTATTTTATCCGGTTTTCTTCTCCCTCTATTTAAGGCAGTCTCTGATAATGGAAATGAGTTCTGTTCTAATGAAACTATATTTATAGTTACATATTTGACAAGAACATTGATTAGTCAGGATGAATATTGGCCAGTGTACCATATTACTCTCCAAGTCCTGCCTTTAAAAGTATGAACTGGAATAGCCCTTTCCTTGGTTCATGCAGAGTCCTTAGGAGGACCATGATTTGCAGATCAGTGGAGTTTTTGACTTCCTTAAATTAGGCCTGAGTTAATCCTACTCATATCAAGACTGTTATGTCCTGGTCATCGCATTCCCAGTAACTATATAAATCCATACATGTTAGGATCTAGGGGATACACAGAATTTAGCCAAAATACATCTATTGCACTTTGATCTGATTCTTCTCTAGCTTTCTACATTCCCTCGCCCATTAATCTATATTTCTAAGCAAATTTGCTTCTGGAATATTCTTATAAAAGAGAGATAACTAGAAAGAGTGGAAAGCTTCCTGGAAAGGACAGTCACGGAAAGCAGACAAGGACTTTTCTCTGCTAGGTGAAAGGCGAAAGCAAAAGTTAATCCCATCCTCCGTGAATTCTTTTGACAAAATTGTGTTGATTTGACTTTGCAACACAAATTCCTATCTCGAACAAATGGGGTGTGCTCAGCAGAATAAACCCCGAGACCATAACTCTATTTTGCCCACTCAAAATTGTTCTGTGTTAGTCTACGCTCAGCAAAAATTTCCTCAGAGAGGTGGAAGGCAGAAATAATGAAAAAGTGGGATGCTTTAGCATTGTCTGACCTTCTAGGAGGCAGGGCCAATCCAGATTTGTGGTCACCTGAACAAATACTTCAAGGACCTGCCCTCCAAGTGTCATTTAGCTGGCCATGCAGCAAGAGAGCTCGGTGCATAGGAAGGTGGAGATTGTTGCTGTGACAGGCACCACTGAAGGAGAGCAGAAGCAGCGTTCTCCTCGGGTCTAATAAAAAGCCATCTGGAAACACCCTTCAACTCCTGTGCTAAATTTTATTGTTTTAATGCACTGGGGGTTGCACAGAAAATTAGGTTTTGTGGAAGTTAGCAAAGTGGCATATCTGTTGCCTTTCCTGAAGAGCTTGTCATTTATATTCATGACATTGTTTCAAAACTGACAAGGTGACTCAACTCACATCCATTGGCAAAACTCAGGACATGCTGCTATGGATTCTGTGAATTACAAGTCTGCACCTTGGAAAGTGCCTAAATAAATACCATGTCTCGGGTGCCAGTGTCCTCTGAATACTCTCATAGTCAATGCAAAGTGAAAATTTCTCATCGTGTTTCCCCTCCCACATTAGCTAAGTGGAGAGCATTGTCTACTTGCGACTGCATAATGCACGGATCTGTTTCTCCTACTAAAGGAAGCCAACCCTAACATGCACTCGGTTGGTTCTGTCTGGGGTGCACATTCGTATAGAGATTTAAGGAAAATATCAAAACTAGTCAGAAAAAAAGACACTCTGAAAAACAAGTAGGTGATTCACCCAAACCCAACTGCTGGCGAGAAGCTGAACGGCAGTTACCTCTGCCACCCATCCAGTGTTCAAGTCACAAATAAATTAATTTAGTTTACAAAATTCATAGGAGGCCATGTTCCAGGTAGACCTTATGCTGCTTCTTGCCTTTGAGCTCTAAGTTGAGGACTTGGGAAGGTGAGGCAGGAGGATAGCTAGATTAAAGTAAGCTTCAGCAACATAATGAGATACTATATTTTAAAGGGGCTTAAGGAGAAAGTGAAACTTTGAAGGAACAGAAAGGAAAATTCTTTTTCATGTTGGATCAGAATCATATACATGACAGATAACATACCCATCAGAACCCAGAACTATGGTACTTCTCCTTCAGATACACACACACACACACACACACACACACACACACACACACACACACACATACAAGTGTGTTCATCTGCACACACACAAAGTGACCTTGACACATGCCAACATGCATAACAGGCACACATATCCAAGCATGAGTGCTAAAACTTCTCAAATTATTTAATGATAAAAAAGAGCTTGACAAAAGAGAAATGTCTATAGGATAGTGTAGAAAGCATTTCTTACAATATTGATTTATTTCAACTGAGGTCCCTGTAGAGTGCTGTAGAGTGCAAAAGCCCTGTTCTCAATCATCTCTTCAGGAAGTGTCTTTCTTTATACACTAGGAATTCTGCGTATGTGAAGCAAAAGGACTTCGTTAAATCCCTATTTTCTTTGAGGCTAAATATTAGCAAAGAAGAAAGAACAAAAGCTTGGGTTGAACACAGTGCATGTGTGTGTGTATATATGTGTGTGAGTGTATGTGTGTGTGAGAGAGAGACAGAGAGAGAGAGAGAGAGTGACAGAGAGAGACAGAGAGAGAGAGACAGAGAGAGAGAGACAGAGAGAGAGACAGAGAGACAGAGAGAGAGAGAGACAGAGAGAGAGAGAGAGAGAGAGACAGAGAGACAGAGAGAGAGAGACAGAGAGAGAGACAGAGAGACAGAGAGAGAGACAGAGAGAGACAGAGACAGAGAGAGAGACACAGAGAGACACAGAGATAGAGAGACAGAGAGAGACACAGAGAGAGAGACAGAGAGAGAGAGAGAGACAGAGAGAGAGAGAGACAGAGAGATGTGGGCTGATAAGGCAGAAGGCTGACCCACCAGAATGAATGCATTCTGATAGAGGCAAACCCAGCTCTCAAGGTGAACCTTTTGCATATCAACTGATTCTCACAGTAGATCTCTTGTGAAGCAAGAAGCACTCTCCCTTGGTGCACGATTCAGCAGAGTGTGGAAAAGCGAGCCCAACTTTTCCCCATGTACTAATATATTGGGTCATCCCCCACACACACACTATGTGGGACCTCCAGTGGGAAACTTAGTCACACAGTTAATAACCTTGGTTCCCACAATCTAAACTCCCCTTTGTTCCCTGAGATACATTAGAAGTCACCTCCCTTCCAGTTGGCAGGACATGCAGTCAGAAAAGGAGTCTTTCATAGAGATCACATTGGGACCTCTAAAGCTAAAGGGATGTCCAAGCTCAGAGACTTGCCTTTGTTTTGCCTGTGTATATAAATTGGAAACTTTACAGAATAGGAG
>NC_022028.1:4622680-4631913 GCF_000317375.1 Microtus ochrogaster | reverse complement strand
AGAAGGAGAGAGAGCACGAGCAAGGAACTCAGGACCGCGAGGGGTGCACCCACACACTGAGACAATGGGGATGTTCTGCTGGGAACTCACTAAGGCCAGCTGGCCTGGGTCTGGAAAAGCCTGGGATAAAACTGGACTTCCCCAACCTCTTTAGAGCATCTCCAAAATCAAAGCCCACATGTGCAAAATAATAAAACACTGATTATACACCCCCGCTTATGCACCTTTGTTGAGACAGTACCTTCACAGTTTTAGAGAAAATAAAAATGTGGACAGCCTGAAGTGAGTTCCCAGTAAAACTTAGCATTCATGAGACTGGACTTTGGGCAGCAACTCTGATATCAGAATACTTGATATTTCCCCTCCAAAGACAAGTCTTTTAGCTACTGATTGCTTAAAAATTGGATGTTAAGAGACTGAATCTTTTGATGCATAGAAAATACAAGTTTGCAGTTATCTCATAGACATAGATTGTGTTTTCCATAGTATGAGCTGACATTTTAGGAGTAACAAAGTCTTGAGACAAAACAAATAAACAAAAACAAACAAAAGACTTCTTCTGATTCTTAACTCCTTGTTTGTCAATCAATTAAATATAACACCAATTTTTTAAATGAGAAATGTCCATATAAATCATTTTGCCTATTCAAATATGCATAAGATGTGTGTATTTTTGTCCACCAAACAAAAGAATTGTTTGTCAATAGCTTACATATAAATTTTCTTTGTGACCAATAATATATCTAGTGTAATAATCATGGGTTCTAGTATGAACCTTGAAAATGGGGATTTGCTCTGACATGACCAATATTTTTAGTAATCACAATGGATCACAAAGAAGGTTGGTCATATCCCATAACCTGAAAAAATAGCTTTCTAAGCCCCAAGGGATTGGCAAAGCACAGGAAAATACTTTTCCATTGCTGTTTTACTGGCATTTTAGAATACTATTGTTTGTTGATATCAAGTTCCTTATGTACAAAGACAAGATACAGAAAGTGTGAAAGGGTAGAAATGTTCTAGAAATAGGGAATACTTTTTGATACATCAGTAATATGTCAATTTGATATCATCAAGCTCCCAGGAAGAAATCCATTTTTACTGCTGTTTCAGGGTAAGGTGTTAATGAAGGAGACAGACTCTTAGAAAGTATTTTCACCATCATTGCCTTTTGTGGACCCCATGCTCTTCGCTCTAACTGCTCCCTCTTCCATGGACATGCTATGGTTCTATCCATCCATGCTACACATACACGTCCGCCCACTGTACCCTTCCAGATGTTGTGTCTTCCTTAGAGCTCTCCTTGATTTCCCAGGAGACAGTCAGCCATTCCTTCCCTCCTTCTGCAGCACTAAGGAGACCTCCTTCCTAGCAGGCAGTCGCAGTTGCCATGGGGCCTGCATGCGCACTTCTTTTCATTTCCATCAGTTAGACGTGAGGTGTGCAATACATAATTAATACTGGGTTACATAATAATGGTTTCTATAGCAACAGGACTCAGGCTCTCAGAAAGTATAATATTTTCTATTCAGTAAACATTTTATTTTGCTTTTACTACACAGTTCAAAGACATCAAAAACATTATCTCACTCCTTCCACTCAACAGTTTAGTGGGTCTCTGTCATGCTTTCATTGAACAGAAAATGGCACCCGGCTCTTGCAGTGCGTGTGGATGATGTAAATGTCTCTCTGTAGTTAATCTCAAAATTAGCAGTCACTCTCTTAGTGACGTTAGAGATGAATTAAAACGATAACCTTCATATTCATCTTTTACCAGGTATATCTGCAATCATGGAGAATATTTTCATGTCGGAGACAGAGCCATATGCTTCGTGCCCTTTCGCACTTAATGTCTAGGGATTGATTTATTCTCTCTGGCAAAAAAAAAAAAATGTCACTAATATTGTTCTGATGACCCTGTGGTCTGGCCGGACTGACAGCACTAGAGGGGACAACAGGACAGAAACACACGAAGTCATGGAACCTGGATATCACATTGCTCTGATCTTGTGCCTCTCCGCGTGACTGTGAGCGAGACTGAACGTTCACAGGGTGACCGAACAGCAAAGCTGTCTCTGCACAGGCACAGAGAGCTTATTGGATTTGCTGCTGTGCCAAATTTAAGAGTGAAGAAGTCGTGCTTAGCATGCAAACTTGATATCCCACACTTGTGTGACTGAGGCAAGCGGACTGTGAGTTCAAGGTGACAGTGAGCACTTGTCTCAATAAGTCAAAATCACAGCAGCAAAAAAAAAAAAAGGCAATCCTTAAACTGCTTTATTTTCCAAAGTAGTAATACAGTAATACATTAAAATTTAACAAATACTTGTCAAAGTAAAAGCATGTTACAATGAAAACAGTTTGCCTCTGATTTCAGCATAAAGCGGAGAACTATTCGGAAATGATTTATTGATTTCTGCACTACCCTTTTAAAGTATTTCGGAGTAATTATTTATTATGTTTAACATGGAAAACAGATTCTATTTCATAGCTTGGTTCCATGGTGAATAGTAAGATGTCAGCACAATAGGAAATTTGAAATGCGATGACACAGGATAAGAAAAATTAGTAGCTTAAAATGAGTCAATGTGAATCAAGGATGGATTTACCCAACAGAACTCAACATTAATCTTGTCGAAGCTGCACTGCTAATAAACTGCCCACCTCAGCAACCATGTGCAGAACACCATGTTCATAAGCAATTACCAACAGAACACGCTCCAAATGATGCCTAAATGGACTATTAAACAGACATGCTTTTTTAGAAAGTGACTATGGGCGGAGAGTTTTTTAAAAGTGCGAATCTGTTCAAACAGGGAAATAGAATAATCCTGAGCTTAGAGCGCCACCTAGGGGTCATAAAGGAAAAAGAAATGGCGGATCCGAGAACCAAAGAAAAACAACAAAGAACTATTCTTAATTAAAAAACGGGTTGTTGGGGTGGAGAGGGGTATTTTTTCTTCTAAAATATTTCTAAAATCGAAGAGCAATTTCCATAGTGATAAATATAACCAAGGGCCAATGAGATGGCTTTGAGGATAAAGGTGCTTGTAAGCCTGAACCTGAGTTGGCTTCCAGGACCCATAGTGTTTAAGACTGATCCTAAAAGTTGTTCTCTGACCTCTACTTGTGAGCTATATCACCTGCATGCCAACCTATGTATGTGCGCGCGCATCATGTGCATTTGCTTCTTGTTGCTGTGTTAAGCACCATGCTTCGAAGGGAAGAATTCATCAGATTTATTATCATCAGGCTGAGTAAAGGCAGGAGCCTGAAGCACAGACTTACACAAAGTATGGAGTAACGTTGTCTGCTGGCTTGTTTCCTCTGGCATGCTCAGTGACCTACCATACGTATCTCGAGCTCATCTCTTGGAGGATGACACTGCCCATGGCTAATCTATAGTCGTTAGCAATTAAGAAAAGGCCTCTCAGAAGTGGCCAGAGGCCCTTCTGATCAAGGCACCCAGGCTCCCCACTTGAGGTTCCCTCATCCCAGCCATGCCTAGTTGACAACCAAGGTGAACCAAGAGCTTTGATGTAAAGGACATTTTTTTTTCATGTGCTGGAAAAGCCAGAGTACATACAAAGTTCTAGTCTTGTTTTATTTTTAATGAGTTGTACATTCTTCTCTGCTCCCTTCTCTACCTCTCCCCTCCCCTTCAACCCTCTCCCAAGGCCCCCATGCTCCCAATTTACTCAGCAGACCTTGTCTTTTTCTACTTCCCATGTAGATCAGATCTATACATGTCTCTCTTAGGGTCCTCATTGTCGTCTAAGTTCTCTGGAATTGTGTTTTGTAGGCTGGTTTTCTTTGCTTTATGTTTAAAAAACACTCATGAGTGAGCACATGTGATAATTGTCTTTCTGTATCTGGGTTACCTCACTCAAAATGATGTTTTCTAGCTCCATCCATTCCTGCAAAATTCAAGGTGTCATTATTTTTTTCTGCTGTGTAGTACTCCATTGTGTAAATGTACCACATTTTCCTTATCCATTCTTCAATCAAGGGACATTTAGGTTGTTTACCATTTCTGGCTATGACAAACAATGCTGCTATGAACATAGTTGAGCACATGTCCTTGTGGCATGATTGAGCATCCTTTGGATATAAACCCAAAGGTAGTATTACTGGGTCTTGTGGAAGGTTGTTTCCTAATTTTCTGAGAAATTGCCACACTGACATCCAAAGGGGTTGTACCAGCTTGCATTCCCACCAGCAATGGAGAGTGTTCCCTTTACCCTACAACCTTTCCAGGATAAGTTGTGATCAGTGTTTTTGATCTTGGCCATTCTTACAGCTGTAAAATGGAATCTCAGAGTTGTTTTGATTTGCATTTCTCTGATGAGTAAGGATGCTGAACATTTCTTTCAACCATTTTAGATTCCTCTGTTGAGAGTTCTCTGTTTAGGTCTGTACCCCATTTTTTCATTGGATTATTTGTTCTTTTGATGACCAATTTCTTGAGTTCTTTGTATATTTTGGAGATCAGACCTAGTTCTGATCTCCAAAGTTCTAGTCTTGACCCATAACAGTTCAAGAACTTAAATTTTCTTCATTTTGACATTATACCCATGTCTTCAGTCGTGAAATCATCAATAATTAAAAGAGTGAGACAGGAATGGGAGCGTTGGGGTGCCTAGGGATTGATGGGGGAAGTTGGAACTTTTTTATCCTCTTCAGTTGAGATTCTGTATACAGCTCTATAATAATCTCCTATATGCATGTAAGTACTCTAAGAATCTCATACAAGTAGAAGCATACACTTTGTCTGTTGAGACTTGCTTGATTTCCTTAGCACAATGCCTTCTAGTTCTGTCCATATTGTAGCATGTATTAATATTGTTTGCTATTCCAGTGGAATATTCCATTGCAAATATATCCCACATTTTGTCAGTAGACAGACACTTGGATTGCCTCTGCCTTTTTTCACTTTTACAAATAATGCCACTATGAACATCGATGTCTATCTGTCAGATTGATAAAATAATGTCTTGTAGACTTGATAGCCTAGAAAAGATGTTTAGTTTTAAGTTTTGGAAATGGGTAAGTCACTGGGTAGTGGTGGTGCAAGACTTTAATCCTAGCACTCAGGAGGCAGAGGCAGCTGTTACATAGAGAAATAACAAACAAACAAATAAATAAAGGGACTGGAGACTCAGACGCTCCTCAACTGAAGAATGGATAAAGAAATTGTGATACATTTACATGATGGAGCACGACTCAGCGATAAAAAACAATAACATCTTGAAATGGGTGGAACTAGAAAAAACCATTCTGTGTAAGGTAACCGAGACCCAGAAAGACAAACATGGTATGTATGCACTCATAAGTGGGTATGAAATGCAAAGCAAAAGACAATCATGCTACAATCCACAGCCCCAGAAAAGCTAGGCGACAAGAAGAACCCTAAGAGGGACATGTATAGAGGGCCCCAGGAAGGGGAAATAGTTAAGATCTCCTGGGTAAATTGAGTGGAGGGGGTGTAAAAGGGAGGGGACACAAATAGAAACATAAGGGATACAGATGGTCGAGTTGGGGGAGGGACTGAAAGAGATATCTTGATAGGGGGAGCCATTATGGGGTTAGGGAGAATCCTGGCTGGCACTAAGAAAACTCACACGAATCCACAAGAATGACCCCAGCTAAGACTCCAAGCAATAGTGGAGAGAGTGCCTGAACTGGTCTTCTCCTGTAATCAGATTAGTGACTACCTTAACTGTCATCATAGAACCTTCATCCAGTAACTGATGGAAGCAGATGCAGTGATCCACAGCCAAACACTGGGCTGAGCTCCTGGAGTTCAGCTGAAGAGAGGGAGGAGGGATCATATGAGCAAGGGGAGTCAAGATCATGATGGGGAAAACCAGAGACAGCTGATCTGAGCAAGTGGGAGCTCACTGACTCTGGACTGACAGCTGGGGAACTTGCATAGGACCAAACTAGGCCCTCTGAATGTGGGTGATAGTTGTGTAACTTGATCTGTTTGTAGGGGCCCCTGGCAATGGGATCAGGACTTATCTCAGGTGCATGAATTGGCTTTTTAGAGCCCACTCCCTATGGTGGAATACCTTGCTCACCTTGATGCGGGGTGGGGGGAGGTGGTGGTCATGCCTCAACTTGGTATGCCAGACTTCATTGATGCCCCAAGGGAGGCCTTCCTGTCTCTGAGGAGTGGATGGGGAGTGGGATGAGGGGAGGTAGGAGGACAGGAGAGGGGGAGGGAGGGAGACCTGCAGTTGGTATGTAAATTGAAAGGAAAATAATTAAGGTGGAGAAGTAAAAGATCAACATGTCAGGCTCTGTCGAGTGGCATGTGGAAGATAGTTCCCACCTTACTGTAGTGAGGCCAGGGACCAGGGTCTGTGGTCTCCTCTTATCGAGTCGTGAATTCTAGCATGAAAACTGGGCAGTGATTTTCTAACTGAACCCACAAACACCATCATATTTCAGCATTCAAAATACAGACTGAGGTGACAGTCAGTACAGGAGAACTGTTACACAAATATGTTTGATTCCCCGTGCTCACCTTGTTAAAAGATTAAAAAACAAAAACAAACCTACACACCTACAAGTGTAATCATGTTTAGTTGGCTGCAAGGCTTAACTGTTCTCCACAATAGATGAACCACAGTAAGTTCCTACAGGAAATGAACAAGGTATTCATTTCCCCCATGACTTTTAGACTATGGAACAGACATTCTTACAGGGGGGAAATGAAATGCTGATTTAAAGACTAGAAAGTAGTGATGGTGAATATCTTCTCCTGTGCTTTGGACAGCTACAGGACTGATTTGGAGCAATGTCTGTTTAAGTCCTTTGCCCAGTTTAAAAAAAAAAAACATTTTCATTAATTCGTTGAGAATGGAATGCATGCAGACACTGTATTTTGGGGACATTCACCCCTATTCTTCTCAACCCAACCCAGATGCACACTCCATCTCTAATCCCTGTCAAATGCTGTCCACTTTTTATTTTCTAGATTCATTTTCCTTTCATATGTGTAAGGACTGCCTGCATAAACGAATGGGTTCCATATGCATGCTGTTGCTGCAGAGGCCAGAAGAGTTCACGATCCCTGGAACTGGAGCCACAGTTGTGAGTTGCCATGTGGTGCTGGGAACAGAATCCAGATCCTGTGCGAGAGCGATGAGTGCCTTTATAACCTCAGCACCATCTAGCCACTCCACCCCCTTTGCCTACAAGTGGACTATTTACTCTTTTGCTTAGACTTTGGACTGGAAACTAATCATATATTCTGCAGATCAGGCACTTATAAAAACACATTCCTACCTTAATTCTTTCATTGAGCAAGCTCCATGTTTCTTGTGTAGATAAGGTACTTTGAGGCATACATTTTTAATTTATTTTTATTTTTATTCTTCTCTCATATATTACATTCTCATTGCAGTTTCCCCTCCCTCCCTTCCTCCCCCCTCCCCTGTCCTCCACATCCAACTCCCACCTCCCCTGAGACAAGAGTCTCCCAGGAAGTCCCAAAAGATACAAGAAAATTTAAATACCCTGTTTCCTATCTGACCACCACGGATTAAAGGTAGATTTCAACCACAACAGAAATATCAGAAAGTCCACAAACTCATGGAAACTGAACAACTGCCTACTGAACAACTACTGGGTCAGGACAGAAATAAACACATTTTTTATTGTTATGATGTCAAAATATTCTATTTTCCCCCTGATATTGCCTGTGCTTTTGATATCCCATTCAAAAGACTGTCAAGAGACAGTAAAGTTCAGTCTCTTGTTAGCTCTTCTTTTTATATTTGGTCCAATTTGGGTTACATTTTATTTAAATGGTACAAGGTAAGCATCCAACATCATTTTTGTATATTGTTTAGTTTTGCCATCAGTGTTATCTTTTTGTTTGGGCCTACTCTACTGCTTGGAGAGTTTTCTACTCATGCAGTATAGGAAATTAAAAATAAAATTAAACATAAAAAAGTATGTCAGTCTCATTGAGACAATGAAATGGGATCAGAGCTCAGGTTGGACAAGGCAACAAGGACTAGGGCCTGCAGGGTATAGTTACTCCTCAGGAAAGGAGTTACTTCTCAGAGAAAATGTCAAGGAAGATTTCACGGTCTATGAAGATTGAAATTCAGGCAAGGAAGGACAAGCAAAGGAAAACCAACAAGCAGGATGTTTGAACAGGATGAGGAAAATTCAATCTCCCCCAGCCGGTGTCAATTAACACATTACACTCAAACCCTCGGAATTGCACTCGAAAATGATGCTGTAAGAACCCACAACTTATCCACCCTACCCCAATTTCATGTTACACTGGTTAACCAACTTCCCATCCTGTACCTCAGCTCTCTTCAGCCTTGCCACAGTCCCTCTTCTCTCAACTTCTATAAGGTTTACTTTTTAAAACTACACTCATTGTCATAAAGGAATGATGGAAATTCAAGGTACACCAACTATACTGTCAGAATCATGACACAATGATCATTTAACAAAACATACCCCACTAACATATACAAAGCTTGAAAGAACCAAGCAGATGCAGCAACAGGCTGCTCAATCTTCTCTCAGAGATCAGGCCTTGATTTCAGTTTCCTAAGACTGAACAAGCAGTTTCTGAGAAGAAGCCACAAGTAAATGACAATCCATCTCTAACACCCCAACACGCAAGGGGGAGGCCTGGTACATGCAGTACTAAGCCAGGCCAGGCCTGAACCAGCCTCTGCAGCAGATCAAGGACAGGACCTGGGACTCGTCCAGGCCTTCCCCAAATGAAAAGCTACAGCCCTGACTAATCCCTAACTAACCCTAGCCAATTAAGATGTACTAATATGATTTCCACTTCCTTAAGCCAATCATATCTAAAATGACAAAACTTCCTTAGACACTCCCCTCTATATGCCTTAAAAAAAGGCCCAACCTCCCGCTTTTGCTTGCTATCTTGTTGTGCAGGATGGTCAGCCCAGGCATACTGGTGAGAGAGAGGGAGGGGGGCAGGGAGGGAAAGAGGGGGAGAGGGAGGGGGAGAGGTAGAGGGAGAGGGGAGAGGGAGGGAAGAGAGAGAGAGAGAGAGAGAGAGAGAGAGAGAGAGAGAGAGGGAGAGAGCCCTCAAGGTTATCATCTGACCTCTACAGTATACTGTGGTACGTTCACACCCAAATTCACAGGCACATCACACATACACAGATATTCATTAACAAGACATAACCCCCCCTCTCTCTAGTTCTATGATTGTCATCAGAATGCTA
>NC_022028.1:4612680-4622580 GCF_000317375.1 Microtus ochrogaster | reverse complement strand
GAGAGAGAGAGAGAGAGAGAGAGAGAGAGAGAGAGACTGCTTTTGCATCGGTTTTGGCCTTTGGGTAGTCTTTGGGGGGTCCTGACTGGGTACAACAGCTATTCTTGCTTCTTTCTAACAAAATTTAAAAGTTAAAAAAAGAAAAATTGAACTCAGTTGCATGTTCTGTCCTGGCGAGAAGAGTCAAGGTTACACATATTCTAGCTGATGAAGGCTATTATCAGCATATAAACTTGTTAGGTTTTAGATGGGGCAGATTTTTCCAGAGAATATCTAGGTGGACTATTGAGGAGTAAATTACTAATAATTCAGAAAAATTACTAACACTATGGACGGACAGAGAAGCAACAACAGGGTGAGGGCTTTGAAGAGAGTTCAGGCTCCATCACCAGAGACAAACAGCATGGATGTGGAGGTCTGTTCTTACAACTTCTTCAAGACTGGAGGTTTTACAGCAAGAGCTTGCACCCAGGCTCTCTGGTTCCGAGATCAGAAAGAGGATAGCAACAGGAAATGTGGCCACTCATTTTATGTGAACAAGCTTCCCTGATAACAACTCCTGGCATGAGTAGTCTATTACTCAATATATAGAGTATCTGTGGGAGGAGGGCTGAGCTGAAGCTGGATTCTAACACCACATTCCTACAAATCCCAGCTGTGAAACGCTGTGGGACAATGCTCTCTTGTACACTGTAAAGATCTGTCACTCGTATTAGTTTATTAAAACACTGATTGGCCAGTAGCTAGACAGGACATACAGACTGGGCAATCAGACTAGGAGAATGCTGGGAAGAGGAAAGGCAGAGATGCAGTCACCAGCCAGACACAGAGGAAGCAAGATGAGAAGGCTGCCCTGAGAAAGGGTAGCCAGCCACGTGGCTAAATATAGATAAGAATCATGGGTTAACTTAAGTTGTAAGAGTTAGTTAAAAATAAGTTAGTTAAAAACAGGCCAAACAGTTTATAACTAAGTTTATAAGCCTCTGTGTGTTTCTTTGGGACTGAATGGCTGTGGGACCAGGCAGGACAGGAAGGATCTGTCTACAGTGAGAGGTTCACTAGTAACCTTAAAGGAACTCTGAGAGCAAGAGCATTTCTAAAGGACTGGTTTTGAGAAAGAACATTTCCAAATTAGCTTGGAGATAAGCTGTTTGAATCAGCATCACTGTCATTCTTCCTCAGTTTTTCTATCACCAAATGCGTACTTAATTGTTGCTTGAAGCAAGAATCAAAACTCAGAGAGAGAAATGGGGGTTCAACCTGAAGATCAAAAATCAAAGCAGCCAGCCACTGGCTCTTACCTCTTCCTGAGTCCAAAATGGCCATCCTCCGGGAATCTCAAAATGAGATTGTCTGAGAGCTGTCTCCTCCTGTTTTATAATCCTCTCTAGGGCTGGGATTAATTACTGCCTGGTTCCTACAGCAAACTAGTATGGCTACTAAGATTAAAGGTGTGTGTTACTACTACTGCCTGGTTGGTAAGACTGCCCCGGGGGGCTGTTTTACTCTCTGATCTTCAGGAAGCTTTATTATTAAAATATAAATGAAATGCCACTACAGTTTCTATATGTGGGGCTGCCATGTTGGGTAATAAAGACAGATTATGACTCTCTGGTTTGTGTGCCTTCTCCATGCAGGAATTCAAAACCAGCCTCTAACTGCTAATACAGTATTTCTAGTTAGGTGGCTTCCAGAGTTAGTCACCTGAGATTACAGTAGAAAGATAAAAACAGTCAGTTCTGTGGAATGCATGTACACAGAATGAGTGACAGACAGACACATATGATGTAGGTGGATCTTCTGTCTATGTGTTACTTTCATTGGTCAAATAAAGAAACTGCCTTGGCCTTTGATAAAACAGCAGCTTAGACAGGTGGAGTAGACAGAACAGAATGCTGGGAAAAAGAAGCAGAGTCGGTCAAATGCCATGATTCTTCTACCGGAGACAGATGTAGGCTAGAATCTTTCCCGGTAAGCCACCACTTCGTGTTGCTACACAGATTATTAGAAATGGGCTAATCAAGATGTGAGAGTTAGCTAATAAGAGGCTAGAACTAAAGAGCCAGGCAGTGTTTAAATGAATACAGTTTGTGTGTTGTTATTTCCGGGGCTAAGTTAGCTGTGCGGGAGCCAGACGGGACAAAAAGCAGGCCTGCCCGCGGCTCCTTCTACACACACACACACACACACACACACACACACACACTCACTATATATCAATCATTCCTAAATCCTTAATGATACTGAAAAGGAATTTTATGTTATAATTCAAGTTCTTATTCAGATGGCTTTAATCAAATGAGAGGGGATCCTAAATGGCCCATCTGATCCACTCAGGAGCTCTTTGAAGGAGCCAAAAACCTTTCCTGAATAGACTAGAACAGTGGCTGGACCTGCAGCTGCTGTCTCAGAACCCCATTATCTTCTCCCGACCCCACCTACTTCAGAAAGAGTGTCTCAGTTTGTGCCTGACAGCTGCCTCCGTGGGATCTTCTGTAGGTTCTGTTCAGTTGTGGGAACAAATTCCTCATATTACATCATAAAGACACATCCCTCTCCCTGGTAACTGTTGTTATTATACCATAACTGAAATGGAAGTTCTCTTCTCTCTGCAGTTCCACACTGTGTGTACAAGGGTCTACTGCTTCTCACTGATCTGTTTATTCTTTATCTGCACATACTTAAAAGATTTGTGGTCTATGCCACATGGTATATGACTTTGTCACCTTGGCCCATACTATTGTTCACAAAACCAACATTTGATAAAAGATGAATGCTTGGGCTAAAATGTTGCTCTGAACGTGTTAGCAGCTTGTGGAGGCACTAACCTTTGACCCAGGTATCTCAGTAAAGTAAATGCTCATTGCAGTGTATTTTGAATGTGTTTTATAATATCACTAAAACCTTCTGTTTTGATTTCAGTCCCATCAAGAAGGCATAAGTTAGCAGATGCCTTCCTAATCCTTTTCTGTTTTGTAACCTGTGATGACCATGGAACATTCACTTTCTCTGTATACTTGTCATCGTCTAATTCAGAAGTGCCAATTGGCAGTCCATCGCCTTAACCACTCGGCCAGAGGTTAAGAGCATGGACTGCTCTTCCGGGGGTCCTGAGTTCAAGTCCCAGCAACCACATGGTGGCTCACAACCATCTATAATGAAATCTGGTGCCCTCTTCTGGCCTGCAGGCATGGAGGCTGAACACTCTGTACATAATAAATGAATAAATCTTTAAAAAAAAAGTGCCAATTGGTAAACACAGAGGTTTTTATGCAAAGACAGAAAAGTTAGACAGAATATTTCCTTAGGAATGTTCTGAAATAAAGGAATAGTAAAATGTTTAAATGCTGGCATTTTCTGCATATAATAGTGGTAAACACTTACTCGAGTGCAAGGCCAAATTTACCACCCTATGCATTGTGTTTCTGCATACTTCAGGAATATTTTCAAATAGTGAGATTAATAACTTTATTGCTTTGTGATTTAAGCAAAAACACATGAAAGACATAAAATCTGGTAGCTTTTGATGACTGTTCTTCTCAAAGTGGTCTTCAAAGAGAAATGTCAGGAATTACAAATATATAAAGCATGGTACATATCAAGTTACTAATCACACAATGGAATACATCAAAGGAACAACATTTATTGAATATATATTTCTTTATAAAAGGTACATAAGATAACACAATGAATATATTGCTGACCATGAAGTCAAACTGCTCATCTCTGAAATGGGAACAACAGTAGTCATGATGTCCTCCACGAGTCATGTTCTGAAAATTAAACTGCATTATAGTGTAGTCTAATTCCACAGTAATATAAGATTATGCTCTTCAAAACCCTACTATCTGACTTATAATACGGAAATTTACAGAAGTACCCTCATTTCTTACTTCACCTTCATTGAACACCTTATCCTAACAAAGAACAACTCTCTTCCTTTAAAGAATGAGTTATTTAAGGTCACACTAAGAACTCTTTGGGCTATTTTTATATTTGTAACTCATCTTTAATAAGACAATCTATACAAATGAGCCTGTTTCTAGATCTGAAGGCTTACTGATTTCATGTAACAGACTTAAATCAGCACTCTAGAAGAATCCACATGACCATCAGCACTTCATTTAAGAAAGCGTTCACAAACATCTTTTCCTGAGTTTGAAGGCAGGCCTGACATTAACAATACCGCATTCTCATGCTAAAGAGGAATTGAACAATTCTAAAAGGCGTGTCTGTCTGTTCCCTATTTCATTGTGCAGGGTGTGACACAATATTTTTATTGAAGCAATAGTAGATCTGGCTGAGGCTCATAACCCCAATCTATTTCCATTCATAAATACCTCACACTATCTTTTCCAAGATAAGTGTTATTATTTTGCTAACTCATTAACACAGGAACCTAAGATCCTAGTACCCAAATCAACACTAAATTGACAGAAGAAATCAGTCAAATTGTTTATATAGAGAGTTCAATTTTGCCAGGCATGTTGGCACAGCCTTTAATCCCAGCACTTGGGAAACATAGGCAGGTAGGTCTCTACGAGTTTAAGACCAACCTGGTCTACTTAGTGAGTTACAGAATATCCAAGGACGCATAGTGAGAGCCTGCCTCAAAAAGCAAAACAAAATAAAAGTTTAATTATTTTTAAGAAATTATTTTACTAGTTATTCCTTAGCAGTATCCCATTTTAATTTTCAAAATAATGTATTTAAGAAATATTTGGTATAGATAATTTTTAGAGATTTTTATTTTTAAACTCATATTCTTTAAATATGTGTATTAGCAAAACTGCATGTTTATAATCAGGGACTTTTACTGCGAGGCTGCCAAGACAGGCACAACAACAGATGTTGGAATTACCTGAAGGCATAGCTTTATTATCTTCTTTGGTCATAACTACAGATCCAGATGTTATATAGATTGCTGCTTCTCTGTCAAACACTTCTCAATATCATCAAGTACTTGAATGGCGGCTTTGGGAATCCGCGTTCCAGGACCAAATACATTAGAAACACCAACTTCTTTTAGAAATTCATAATCCTGTTGGACATATTTTCTTGGTTAATAGAGGTATTATTCCAACTTCGAAGAAACATACTTTATACATATGTGCTGCATGAGTGTGTACACATTTCCCTTTCTTCTTCTTCACCAATGACCAAAGCTTTCTCAACTGGTACACTGTTTGCATGTGGAGCCTTTCTTGATGGGGTAGTTAACAATAACCAGGAACATTACACTCAGACCCCCATGTCTAAACCAGAAGCTGCCTGTTGTCTGTAATGTGAAGCTATGTGGCCCTAATGAGAAGGAACTGTACTTTAAAACCTAATTTTCTACACAACTGTCACACATATGTAAATGGCCTAGGGTGGTCCCATGCAGGCTCCCTGACTGTCGATCCAGAATCTGAGTTCCTAGAGTCAACGTTAGTTGTTTTATGGGTTCCTTTATAATTTCCTTGACCTCCTGACTCATACTCATGACTCCCTCTCTTCAACAGCATCTCCTGAGTTTGGCCTAATGTTTGGTTGTGGGTCACTGCGTCTGTATCCATCAGTTACTGAATGAAGCCTCTCTGATAGCAATTGGGCTAGGTGTTGTAATAGGAGCAGCGAGCTGCGTCCCGCCATCTGGCTAGCTTTATCCAAAATAATTACAAGGAAACTGTATTCTTTTAAACACTGCTTGGCCCATTAGCTCTAGCCTTTTAGTGGGAGCAGGGCCTGTTCCTAACACTTTGGCTGGCTTTTGGGAACCTACTTCTCATACAGGGTTTCCTTGTTCAGCCTTAATACAAAGGGAGAAGCTTAGACCTACCTCAATTTGATATGCCACGTATTGTTGACACCCATGGGAGGCCTGTCTCTTTCTGAACAGAAACAAAGTAGTAGATTGGGGGTAGGGTGCAGCAGAAGGGAATTAGGTGGAGGGGAAGGGAGGGGAACTGTGGTCTGGATGTAAAATAAATGAATACATTTATTTAATAAAGAAAGAATATCCACAGAAAAAAAAGCTAATTTTCCATTCTTTAAATCCTCACTGCTTATCGTTCTCTGTGTTAAACTTAGTATCAGTCTATTTTCTCTTGGACATGTCTCTGTCACCAGTGAACAGTGACATCGTGAATCTGTGTTAAACTTAGTATCAGTCTATTTTCTCTTGGACATGTCTCTGTCACCAGTGAACAGTGACATCGTGAATCTGGCCTTATGGTAAATCAGCTTTCTGTTTAGGAGGACTGGTTGTTTTTCTGTCCTGCTACAGTCATTAGCTTAATTAATGACAGCTACTGTTTTAGTGTAAGGATTCCCAGGACACAAGCACCGCCACGGGCTTGAGGCTCTGTTAACAGCAGAACACATTTAGCTACAACAGCAAATTTAGGGTATGCTGTGAAGCTTGACCCTTACCATACAGGACAGATGGTCTAGTCCTGTTGAACTGTTGTAACAGTGGTCTTTTTCTCCCATTTTTAAATGGTCAAAACTAGAGAATAAATTATAAACCATACCAATTATCTGCCAGTACCCTTTCCTCCCTTTGTACCCTTCTTACAATAGTAGATGTTTTGCAATAGCATTTAACACATACTCCTGAACCTGTGTCCTTCTTGCCTGAATTTCTGAGAACAGAGTGCATGTCCAATCATCTTCATATCCCCAGTACTGGCCCTACAGCACTGAAAACACAGCACTGTTTGAGAGAGCAGGTGCTACTTGTTTCGGAGCCCATAAGAATGACTGTAGCATCGAGTAACGACCAGCTCCAGGTTGAGAAGAGGCTCACTGAGAGGCTGCCAGCTCCTTTTTCTTTCCTAATAATGCAGTGTTCCATGGCATTTCTCCTGACAGCTGAGCTACAGACATGGAATGGTGTATTCAGCTGGTGAGTTTTGGGGAACTCTGAAATTCTCTACCTCAAAGGAAGGTTGTAGTTGCCTAATTCTCACACAGGCTTTAGTGGGTGGGTCAGACGTTAGCAATACCTGAATGTGGGCAAAGGGCACACAAACGTTGTTTATTCTGTTTTTATTCTTGCACCTTAGGTATTAATTTGGAATTATCTCCAAATAAAAAGGTAGTTCACAGTGTCTTCCACACAACAGGCCAGATCATGCTTTAAAATGTACCTAAGATACATGTGTTCTCTCGGCTAGCCTAAAGCACTTGAGGACAACGATGCAGAGGCCAAGATCCTGGCTGAGTTCACAGTAACTGAAGATGGGGACTGTTTAATCAAACTGCAGAAACTGTAAATGCTACATCTGGAAAGGGTACATCTGCTTGATTCAACACTCTGTGTTACACTTTCTAATTCAATAACTAAGTGGCTTTAAGTTGAGTAACAGGAGCATTTAACACACACCCAGTACTATAGTTTGATTAGTGGCCCCCAAAGGCCCACCTGTTAAAGGTTTGGATCCAGGCCTTTGCATGACTGCAAGGTGTTAAAACGGTACAGGTGGAATCTAACAGGAGTTTTGGGTCACTAGCGTGAGAATTCCTTCTTCATCTTTCATGTTGGACCCTGAGGTGATTAACTGTCCTTCTTCATGCTCTCCTTACTACAACATAGACTCCCCAAAACAACAGGACTGAAATCTCCAAAAATGTGAGTTAAAATAGCTTTTTCACTTTGAAAATTTGTTACAGTAACAGAATAAAAATTAAAAAAAAACCATATTGATGAAGAAAACAAAACAAAGCAAAAAAAAGATGCCACTTGCCTTATCATCTCAGCCTCATGTATATCTACTTTCTCATTTCTTAATAAAATATAAATTCACCATTCTATTTTGTGAGGTATAATAGATTAATAAAGATTGTACACCTAGATGCGAAATTGTATTTTACTGATGGATATTCTAATGGGATCTATGCAGCACCTACATGCATCTACTTTCCTATATACTCCAAACCAATTTTTTTCCTAATCTCAATTAAAAACAAAAAGTGGTTATCATTGGAAGGCAGATGGGGAACAGGCCCTTTCTGCATCTTAAGTGATTCTTCTACACAACAGCAATAACACAGGGTGGTGTTCTTTCACCTCATTGATAATTCATTGACATCATTCATTTCTCTATTCCTTTTTGAGTATCTACTTCCTCTCCTTATTGCCTTTAATATTCAGGACAAGCTGATTTCATGTGCTAGCAGTATGGTTATTTTTTACTCCAGAAGTTATTTCAATCAAAATAGTTTTACTAGTAAAGGAGTTTACAAAGCTATGCAGAGGACATAACTATGGGGCAGAGAAGCATTCAAGGATGGGGCTATCAAAAAAAATGGATGAGAAACTCTCCAACAGATGCAAGCTACCTAAAGGACCCATCCAAAGCCTCTATACTGCTGCCAGGTACAAACACACTGCATTTGCACCATCTTTCTCTCTATATTGGGAAGCTCATTGCTTTTATCTGAATCTCTCTGCCACTGTTAACTGAATATGGAGATGGTAGAGAGCGATCATAAGTTCCTGGTGGTTTTCTCATACAATTTTTTTTTTAAAAAGCTAAATTAAATTTTATATAATGAATTAAAATATAACCTTAATAAAAAAAATAACAGTGCTCACTGTGTGCAGAATTTAGCCAGCGAAATCACTGAGGCATAACTTGAAACATGCCTGCCTGCCTATGTATCTATCTATGTATCTATCTATGTATCTATCTATGTATCTATCTATGTATCTATGTATGTATGTATCTATGTATGTATGTATCTATCTATGTATCTATCTATGTATCTATCTATGTATCTATCTATCTATCTATCTATCTATCTATCTATCTATCTATCTATTTTTCTAACTATGCCTGTCTGTCTGTCTGCTTGTCGGCCCGCCCACCCATCTATCTATCTATCTATCTATCTATCTATCTATCTATCTATCTATCTATCTATCTATCTATCTATCTACTATCTGTCTGTCTGTCTGTCTGTCTGTCTGTCTGTGCATGTGTTAGTCCTGCATTGTCTCCAGTTTCATAGCCTGATACATATGTATGGGGGTAGGCAGTATATTGTCTTACATAGCAATTTCCTCTGAATCATTGAAATCTTCCCTCGAGGGAAAAGCAAGGCGACTCCTAAGACTCAGGTGAAAACAAAATTCACACGCCTGGGATAGCTGAAAGCTGCAAGATTGACAAGGACCCCACCCCAAGGCTACAGAAGCAGTGTACTACTGCTGGAGGAGACTGAGCAGCAAAGCTGTCTAAGTCCTGCAGAGAGCTCTAGGGAGGCAGCTTTCTTAAGTCTTCGCCAGTGTCAGGGAGGGCTTTTTAGTGACGCATCTGCTTTCGAGTCACCCCGGCTCCTGTAAGTAAATCCTTACCCACACTCCAGTTAGTAACTCCAGTAAAGGCTGTGTGTGAGTGTCTATGTGTGTACATGTGAACATGTACGCATATGCAGAAAAGTATAAAGAAGAAAAATACCTGTGGTGGAATCACACCGCCACACATGACAAGGATATCTGGCCGTCCCAGGGCAGTAAGCTCTTTGATAAGCTCAGGAACGAGGGTTCTGTGACCAGCAGCAAGTGTGCTGACGCCCACAGCATGCACATCTGCGTCCACAGCCTGCTGGGCGACTTCACGGGGGGTCTGAGCACACAGAAGGCAGAGACAGGTAAGGGTGAAACAAAGCACTGGGGTTCTTTCCTCAGCGTTCCACAATTATACCTGACTGTCACTTCCCAGTCCCTCATCGTCACATTCTGAGTGATATTGAAGCTACTGATACAATGAACACCAATCTTGTATGTGCTTCTGGGACTGGAATTCACCAATTAAGTCTAAGTTAGAACAAAAAAAATTTCCCCAAGGAATTTTCATGGTAATCATTACCAACCATAAATACCAATTGACACGCAAAGACTACAAAAATAAA